>NC_073234.2:124887500-125035000 GCF_029281585.2 Gorilla gorilla gorilla
TCACTGCCAGTCTTCACCTCCCGGGTTCAAGCAATTCTCCGGCCTCAGCCTCCCTAGCAGCTGGAACTATAGGCTCGTGCCACCACGCCCAGCTAATTTTTGTATTTTTAGTAGAGATGGGGTTTCACCATGTTGGCCAGGATGGTCTCGATCTCTTAGCCTTGTGATCTGCCCGCCTCAGCCTCCCAGAGTGCTGGGATTACAGGCGTGAGCGACTGTACCCAGCCTCTGATTTTTTTTTTTTTTTTTAAAGAGATGCCAAAGATCTGAGTTTTTATGCTCAATGTTCGTTCATTCATTCTTTCATTTTCTGAGACAGGGTCTCACTGTCGCCCAGGCTGGAGTGCAGTAGCACTATCACAGCTCACTATAGTCTTGACCTCCCAAGTCTCAAACGAGTCTTCTGCCTCAGCCTCCTGAGTAGCTGGGACTGCAGGTGCATGCCACCATGCACAGCAAGTTTTCGTATTTTTTGTAGAGATAGGGTTTTACCATATTGCCCAGGCTTGTCTCAAACTCCTGGGCTCAAGTGATCCACCTGCCTCAGCCTCCCAAAGTGCTGGGATTACAGGCGTGAGCCACCATCAATGTTCTAATTTGTAAATCTTGGCAATTAATTTGAAATTTTTTAAATATCCTGCAAATCATACAAAAGGTGTCAGTTTGCACCTTAGGGATTAGAATGATCAGCCTGAAAAGTGTAATAATCCCAGAAAAGCAGCTAGTTATCTGTAATAGTACTAACAGTGCCACTGAGGCATGTCTCCAAGTTACCAGCTGTTAGGCTGTTAGGCATTCCTATTGCTAAGCTTCACATTGTGCCAACCCTCTCTAGGCACTGGGCCCTTGGGAGGAAACAGGATGGGCAAGACCTCTACGCTCATGGAGCTCATAGCCCAGCAAGAGAGGGAGGACTATGCAGGCAGTGAACACATGATTACGTAGATGAGGACAGATAAGCTGGAGGAGGTGAACCTCATCTTACAGAGAAGGAAACTGCAGCTCAGGGTGGTAGGGCAGCCTGCCCAATATCACATGGTTTAAGGGCGGATCCAGGATTGGTATAGCCAAAATGGAACCTGTTTTCTAGTTTCCACTTTTCTTCCTTTTGCATTACAGGATAAAAGTGATGATACAGCAGCCTTTGGCTACTGGCTGTGAGGCAAAAGTCAGTATCCATGGTGCTTAAGAAAAGGTAAACTGGAGAGCACAGTTGAGGAGACAGCAGCAGGCCTGCAAGAATCCAAATCCAGTTTGCCAGATTGATATTGTTTTTTGAAAGAAGCCTCAATTTGGGTTTTTATGTGAAGTATACCAGTTTCTAAAACATTTCTATAGGGTTCCTCCAGCTCTTGGGCCACCAGTTGGAGAACCCTTTAGTCTTTATGATCTTCAGTGTCCTCATCTGTAGGAAGGAACTGCATGTGATTATGTGTGAATCACCTGGCATAATACCTGCACGTGCCAGGTACCCGCTGAAGGCTTGTTTTCTTTGTTTTCACTTTTTGATGGATTGTGGGAATGTATAACCCCCAGCGTGTCTCTTTGCAGAGATTTGAGAAGTTGTGTCGCAGCATCCTGAGCAGCATGGATGCTGAGAATGAGCCTAAGGTAAGTGGACGGGAGCCGCAGTGTCTCCCACAAGCTCTTAAGGGCCAGCCTACTAGGCTCTGAAAGTTCCTGTTGAATGTTAGGACCAATTCACACACAAATGCAAATAAGTAGTGGATGGAAAACATTACCAAAGTACAAATGATTCCTTAGTTTCTTCATGATCCAGGTAGCTACGTTCTGCTCTTGCCACAACACAGGATAGTAAATTTTCTTACTAGGCTATTTTGTCTTTGCGTTTAGTGTTAAAATAAGTCCTGTTTACAGCTTATTTGTCCATTCAGGTCCACTGCTTTATCTGGCACTGGACCTAACTAATAGGTCCAGTTCCAACAGTTAGAGCACATGTGATATGATCTCTATAACAGCCCATGACATTCCTCTTTTTCCCACCTATAGGTGTGGTTTGTGTCCCTGGCTTGTTCTAAGGACCTCACCCTCCTTTGGATTAAACAGATCAAGAACATTTTGTGGTACTGCTGTGATTTTCTCAAGCAGCTCAAGGTAAAAAAAAAAAAAAAAAAAAAAAAAAGCAAAACCAGAAACAGTACGTATGTCATTTTCACCTGTAGACTTTAGTCTGTATTTTCAGAGTCCCTATCAACGAGAGTTGCTAGTTGAGCCACTGTTCTGGAAGAGAGGAATTTTGATGCTGTTATCAGTATGAGCCCTCCTTTGGTGTGTGTTGGACCCTTAACCTGCTTGCCACGCCACAGCCTCCATGGCAGGGAATCTGTCACTTTCCTTCCCATTCATTTAATGTAATCAGTACTTTATGATCTACATTATTATACTAGTCAGGCCTCTTGTTAAAAGTACAGAAGCCCAACGTGAGCACAGCTAGTATCATGTACCAGTTAAGCAAGGAAGAGAATGTTGTGCTCTAGAATATATTCAGTAACGTGGCAGCTAGGGTAAGGAGAGCCAGGGGGTTCTGATTCTCCCTCTCATTCTTTTGTCTCATCCCTGCTCCCTTTTGGGGTCACCTCGTCCTTTCCTGCTGTAATCATGGCAACGAGCAGTTTTGACTTTATATTCTTACTCTGTCTTGACTAAAGGGAGGAGAGGCCTCCCGACCAGTTCAAAAATCCAGGTTTCTTGTAGGTCCAGTGGAATCCTGGGTTCATCTCTGAACCAGTCACAGTGGCAAGAGGAATGGGGTGCTGCCACTAGCCCAGCCTGGTCCTGTGTTCCCCTACCCCCTTCAGTGTTCTGAAAAGGATGGACAGGGGTGTGAGCAGACATACACAGGAGCCTCTTCCACTTTGCTTATAGGGAGAGAGAGGTTTCAGGGACAGAGGCTTGGCAAGGACACAGATAGCAGCTCAGTAATGGAACGAAAGTCCCCAGACCGCCCCCAACCCCAGTAATAATCCATTCCCAGCCATCCCTCTTTGGGTGCTCAGGAATGGCTCTTGCCACGCCTGGCTTGTCAGGTGAGACATGGCTCAGGGCAGGGTTTCCACACTATGTTCCTCGGAGCCCTGGGAGTCCACCAGAATGCCTTAGGGCCAAGTGAGCAGGGTATTTCCCTACCTGCACGTGAGCCAGGCAGATCCTTGTTTATCTGCTCTCTATGTGTACATTCAACAACAGATTGCTCTTTGAGGAGAGGCTCTTCTATTTTGGACAAACAAAAAAAGTTTATGCAAAGAAACAGACGTCAGGAGAAAAAGGGCCCTGACTCTGGAGCCAGGAATATGTGAAATTCAGTCCTGATTCTGCTGTTCATTTCCCACGTGGCCTTGAACAAGCTGCTTCCCCTCTCTTACTGTCGATGAGCTTTGAGGTTTGAACTCAGTGGTCTCCAAGGTTGTCTCCGAGGTCCCTTCCAGGTGGACCTGCTTTAGGGTCTGTGGGCCTAGAAAGCAGTCAGGCCTTTTGCTTGACTTACACTTGGTGAAACAATGAACTGTCATCAAAATTAGAACAGCAGCCAACATTACATGGAGTTATCTATGTGCCAGACACTGTTCTTAGTGCATCGTACGCATTAATCCATTTATTTCTCACAACAACCCTATGAGGAAAGCAGTGTTACTATTTCTGGTCAACAGATGAGGAAACCGAGGCACAGAGAGGTTAAGAAACTTGCCTAAGCTCACACAGCTAGTAAGTGGTGAAGTCAGAAGGCTGAGCCCAGAGTCCCAGTCATGCTCAATTGCATTTCTGCTCTGTTGCTGCAGAGTTCAGACAGACAGGCAGGCACATGTACATACAGCAAGCCAGCCCTGGTCATCTTGTTTTCTAGGGATTCTCAATTCTCCATTCCCAAGAATAATGGAATCCCATGATTCCATTATCAGGCACTAGAGTGCCGAATTCCCTGTTAATTAACTCCTGGAGTGGTCATTGCCCAAGAGAAAAAGAATTAAGACTGACTTACAATCCTGACTCAGTGATTCCAGGCTGAGTGCTCATAGAGCAGTTGTAAAGTGAACACTTCACTGTCTGGAATCAGAGGACGTGTGTCTTAATCTTGCTGTGTTTATTGTTTCCAGCCTGAAATCCTGCAGGACTCCCGACTCATCACCCTGTACCTCACGATGCTTGTCACCTTCACAGACACTTCAACGTGGAAAATTCTTCGGGGAAAAGGTCTGTGGGACTTGCTTCAAAATGTTCTCTAACCAACATTTCCATAGAGAGCTCAGGGACCTTTTTTCCTTTGTAAGAAGCATTTTTGCCACAAGCCTCAGGGAAGGCCCTGAGACCATACAAATGAGTATGCCCTTGGTGCTGACCATCAGACTGCATCGCAGTATCCACAATCCATTCAGCATTGTGTGTTGTACTCGACCCTTCTTTGAATTTACATTTAAAGTCATGGTTCTTCTGATTTTAATTTTTATAGTTCCCACAGTGCCTTAGCCTCCAAGCGATTACATTCACTTAAGTCTTGTCATTTTACTTGGAAAATCATTAGGTTGTGAATAATTCTATTTTGCCCATAACATTTGCATTATAAACTGCTTCCTTCCCTGGTAAGTGTCGTTAGCCCCATGTGTTTCATATGGTCATTTCATTCATCTGTTCAACAAGTAGCCCATACATGCCAGATGCCTCTAGGCGCTGAAGACAGATAAGCAAAACAGAAAGGGGCATTGCCCTCCAGGGACTTTAGGTGTTCCCTTCCTCACAGAACTTAAAGTCCGATGAGGAAAACAGGCATTAAATAGATGTTGCTCATAGATATAAAATGACAATAATGTGGTAAGTGCTTGGAAGGAAGCATGCAAGAGAAATGAGAGTGTCCAGTAGGGTGGGGAGGCCTTGCTTGGTCTGGGGCTCTAGCTTTCCTGAAGAAGTGGTGTGTGAGCTGAGAGCTGCAGAGAGAGCTAGGATTCACAGAATGAAGAGCGGGGATGAAACAGAAAGCAGGGGAAACTGTATGCAAGGTTCCAGGTCAGCAAGGAGGGCTTATTTCAGGCATGACCCTGGCCTCTTGCGGGGAACCCAAAAATTGTTCAGTTCTGGGCCCTGCCGGGAAGCTCATGTCCCGTTGAGGAGAGTAGGCATCCCCCTGGAGAAGACAGTGCTAGGCCCTAGGAGGGAATTAGAAAAGGTGCTACAGGAGCTCAGAGGCCAGAGACGTCACTTCTGGCTAGGGGTGTGAGAGGACCCATCACTCAAGAGGTGACACTTGAGCCAGGCCTACCAGGAGAGAGAGAGTTCCAGATACGCATTGCCTTTCTGTGCCCTGGCGCCAGGCCTAAGGGAAAAGGGAGGCAAGCCAGGGGGTATCTCATTTCTTAGGGCCTCGGATGTGGGACACAATTTCCTGTCCCACATAAACAGGTCACATTATGGCAAGAGACTTTTTTGTTCTCACTGTTTTCTTTCTTTAGGTGAAAGTCTTCGACCAGCGATGAACCACATTTGTGCAAATATAATGGGACATCTCAACCAGCATGGATTTTATTCTGTGCTGCAGGTCTGTGACTCCTGACCCCCCAGTGTGCGACTTCTCCACTCTCCAACACCTGCACTTGGATTTTTACATTTGCGTTCAGCATACCTGGTGTCCTCCTCAGAAACACTTTTCATAGGAAGAGCTTGATGCCTGCTGTCCTCTTCTTCCTTCCCCTGCCTTGTCTCACTTGTGGGTCAGGTAAAGGGAGGACAGTGGTGCTGGGATCCCTTGAATGCTCTACATTTTTGGCTGCAAGGGTAATCCAGTCTTTTGACATTTAAACTCTGGAAGGAGACCTCAGGGCTTGTTCCCTCAGATTCCTTCTTGGTTGATGTCTAGAATCGTATTTCTAGCTCTGTGTCCTCAAACAGCCCTTTCCACTTTGTACCTTGTTGTGCCAGATCATACCTCTAGGGAATTGTTGAGAAAGCCTGATTGCTGTTTAAAGGTACAATAGAAGTCTTGAGTTTGAGAAGTAATGTTGACTTTGCCCTTCCTTCTCCCTAGTGCTGTGATGGGCTGTTTCCTGATTTGGTTTCATATGCTCCTCACAACAACCCTGTGAGGTGGTCTGTTGGCAGAAGCTGGTATGACTGGCAGTTGTCTCGCTAGAGGAACCTTCTACTTCATACCATAATTAAACGGCTTCTAAAATAATATGATGTCTTTAAATTTTAAGTCTGGCATTATTTGTATTAGCTGTTTTTTTAACTTTATTATTAAAGAATTTCTAACCATAATATTTAGAGAAAGAGTGGTAGAGTTAACCTCGTTACCCAATACTTTCTTCCCTTTCCTTTTATGAAAACACTGCATACGGTTTTTTGTTTTTTTGTTTTTTTGTTTTTTTTTTAAGAGACAGGGTTGCCCTGTCACCCAGGCTGGCCTCAAGGAATCTTCCTGCCTCAGCCTCCTGAGCTGGGACTGTAGGTACAAGCCACCATGCCTGGCTCATAATACAGTTTTTTTTATCTGAAGCACTCAGTTTACTTTTTTGCTCTTTTATGTACAAATGAATATAAAGTTGATATCATCCTCTGACCAATTAAAACATTCTTTTCAGATATTGTTAACCCGTGGCCTGGCAAGACCCCGTCCTTGTCTATCCAAAGGCACTTTAACAGCAGCCTTTTCTCTAGCGTTACGGTGAGTAAGAAACCATAGCTGAGGTGTTGGCATGTTCTTGAATGCTTCCTCCTCTTGGTTTTTCTTTCTCTCGTTACTGGTATTAGGTATAGACTTGCCCATTTTGTCAGAATTTATGGGAAGCATTGTTCTTAATGAAAGTGAGCACATTTGTGACTGCTCAAACTTTTCCTTAATCTTCAGTCTTGAATATTTCTTAATCTTCAGCCCTGAATATTATTGCAGTGTGATCTTTGGAAACTATTCAAAATCAATTTCTTTTATCTAAAAGAGGCCAAGATGCAATCATTTTTCCTTTTGAAGTTTTAATTGACAAAACAAAAAACCTAGGATCCAGGAGAAGCCCAGCAAAGGGCAGGGTGAGAGGATTAAGGAAATAATGTGAATACGCATGTAAAATGTTAGAATTTGGAGGACCAGAGAAGAGGTGATATTTGCCTTCACTTAGTTTGGAGATGTCAAGTACTGAAGAAGCTAAGTTAATTCCTTATGGAAATTACACCTGCAATTCTGAGAATTGCCAAATGTAAAACACTATGCTTGTTCGTAGGTCCAGAACATGTTTAAACTGTCAAGGGGAACACTAGCTTGGGGAGATGTTAATAAAAGATCCTGGAAGGAAGAGTGTCATGGTGGAACCAGCTTGGTGAAAGCTGCCTGCTCTGCCCCCATCTGTGGATCTACAGTACACCTTCATGCTGAGAGCTCTGAGAAGTCCTGCTATGCTAGCAGGACCCCATGGGCTTATTTAACCCGGGGTTGGCCCAAACGTATCTGAGCATGGAATACCCCTGCCTTGTTTTTTGGATGCCGTTGATATCCCATGAAATCATTTTCCATGGAAAACCTATTTGGAAAATGATGGGCTAGAGCATGGGTTGGCCAAATTTTCTGGAAAGAGCCGGATAAATATTTCAACTCTATGGGCCATACAGCCTCTGTCACAACCACTCTGCCGTTGCATCTTGAAAGCAGTCGTAGATTGTACATACACAAATGAGCATGACTGTGTTCCAGTAAAACTTTATTTACAAAAATAGGCCATAGTTTATAAACACCTGGTCTAGACTGTGCTTTCCACTAACCACTAGCCACAGGGGGCTGTTTAAATGAAAATTCATTTAAGTTAAATAAAATGAAGAATTCACTTCCTCAGTTGCATTAGCCACATTTCAAATGCTCAGCAGCCACATGTAACTAGTGGGAATTGTGTGGGACAGCACAGATATAGAAAACTTCCAGCATCACAGAAAGTTCTGTTGGACAAGGCTGACCTAGAGCAGGTCTGTCCGATGGAAACACAGTTAGAGCCACATTTAAAAAGCCGAAAGAGGCCAGGCGCGGTGGCCCATGCCTGTAATCCGAGCACTTTGGGAGACCGAGGTGGGCAGATCATTTTGAGCTCAGGAGTTCAAGACCAGCCTGGGCAACATGGCCAAACCTTGTCTCTACAAAAAATACAAACATTAGCTGGGCATGGTGCCATGTGCCTGTGGTTCCAGCTACTCAGGAGTCTGAGGTGGGAGGATCACTGGAGCCAGGGAAGTCAAGGCTGCAGCGAGCCGTGATTGAGCTTCTCCAGCCTGGATGACAGAGTGATACCTGGTCTCAAAAAAAAAAAAAAAGTCAAAATAAAAGGGAAATTTAGTATAATGATATGTTTTTATTTAAACTAATATATCCAAAATGTTATTTTTACATGTAATCAATATTTTTAAATTATTTTAATTAAAATTAAATAATGTGTTACATTTTTCTCTTCATGCCAAGTCTTCAAAACTGGTATGTACTTAGAGCATGTCTGAATTTGGACCAGCCGCATTTTTAAGTGCTCAGTAGCCACATATAGCCAGTGGCTACCATATTAGACCACATGCCTCTAGAGGCTAGACCCTCACACAGAAGAACAGGATGTAACCGGTTATGCTATCATTAGTTACGGAAGTATAACTAATTACCTAATAAACAATTGTGCCTTCATTTCATACTTCTAGGGAAGTTATGTGAGTTGTATTTAATGAGCCCTAATGTCTAGGTACAAACAGGTTTTCCCAGAAGCCTAAGAAACAGATTCACTGCAACTGTCCCTACCCAAGTCACCTTGTGGGGCAGCTCATTCCAGCAGCATTGCCCACTGTCCTCTGGCAGACACAGTGAAGGTCAGCACACTGAGGCCTGAACTTTGAAGCTCAGGAGCAGCTCTGCCTCCCCCTCCACCTCCAGAGACACAAGCTCTAGGAGCACCTCACCTTTCTTACCTGTCCAGCATCCCTCCCCTGTCCTGGTGTGGTTGTAATTCACATATGATTCACCAACATGCTCACATCCAGTCATTCTACCACACTTAAATTCTCCTTTAAGAATATAACCAGCAGTCATCCTTGTAGTTTTTCTTCTCTGTATGTATTAGATTCCATTGAATCACTTGTTAAGGCCAGGCTACTCTAAAGCCTTTTTCCCAAATAGAACTTTTCCCCTCTGAATGTTTGTATATAATTGAACACAATCAGGACCTTTTAAAGTAAGATATCAGTGGTTTCATCATATAGGAATATAGTGAAAGTCTATAAAATCATCAGTGGTGTGCCAAGATGTGATCACTAAATCCTGAAATATGAATAGCTAACATTCATGGGCCACACATTGTTCTAAAACTTTTACACATATTAACTGACTCCTCACCACATTCTATTATCTCCATTTTATTTATTTATTTGTGAGACAGGGTCGTGCTTTGCCATCAAGGGTGTAGTGCAGTGGCATGATCAGAGCTCACTGCAGCCTCAAACTCCTGGGCTCAAGCCATCCTCCCACCTCAGCCTTCCATGTAGCTAGGACTACAGGCACATGCCCAGCTAATTTTTTTATTTTTAAAATTTTTGTAGAGACAGGGTCTCACTATATTGCCCAGGCTGGTCTCAAACTCCTCGCCTCAAGCTATCCTCACGCCTCAGCCTCTCAAAAAGTGCTGGAATTATAGGAGTGAGCCACCACACCTGGCTTTTCTCCATTTTATAGATAAGGAAGCTAAGGCCCAGAGAAGTTAAACTGTTTGCTCTTGGTCACACAGCAGGGAGTGGCCAGGCCAGAAATTAAACCCAGGCTATTTAACTCCAGAACTCATACTCTTTCTTCTTATTCTTTGTACTCGCCTCACATGTTGGACACATTTTTGTATTCTAAGAATAATATATATTTTTTTAGTAAATAGCACTTGAGAACCTTCCCAAACTTGCCCTGTTCTTCACACTGCCGTGGCATTGATCATCTGGACCCCTAGTTTGCCCAGGCACTTAGTCATGTAACCACTAGCCGTGGCTTCTGTTTTTCCCCATATGCCTGCCCAGCTCCCTGGTTGTACTCTGAGCTCTCTGTTAGCAGGGACTGTGCGTCAGTCATACCTCTTTTGTTTATCCTTCTCCTCAACCCCCCACCATGTCTGGCCCTGTTAAACAATCAAGTAAGCAGTGCACTTATAGACTTTGTCACCCAGGGGTACTTAAATGCAACAGCTACAGGTAGGCTAAAGAAAGATTCTGTTGACCTCATGCTGGGGAAATGGGTAATAAGAAATTGAGGGAGTTGTAGGAGTGTTTGCAGTGTGTGTGGTTTTTTGAGTCTGGCCTCATGCAGACTAAAAAGATCACACCCCTCCAAACATTGAGGTAGCCCTGCAGTCCTATAATGCTTCCACTGATACGTCGCTCCCAGTCAGTCAGGCAGGCCAAGTTACTTAGGGATATGGCCCAGGATGGAATCCATAGGTTTCTGTGAGAACCCCTAGAGAATGCCACAGCCCTTTGTACCCTTATAACAATGCAGTCCTTTCCTTGCAAATGCGAAGTGACTGGTTGTAGTTTTAGCAGCTTTCTCTGTGATTTGCTTTTCTTCTATTTAGGGAATTGTGCTCTTCTGTTTTAAACTTCTTTCTAACCTGCAGAAAAGAACATGGTTCTCTTTTCATGTGCCCCACTCAGATCAGAGAGGTTAGCTCAGTTGGTTAGCCTCACCTAGACAAGTGGTGAACATAGGTACTGATATTTTCAGCATTTCAGCCTCATAAAACATCCTTGTCCCAAAAATGGCACTCTTGAAAGTGAAAGTATATAGTGTGAATTCTGAGAACCTAAATACCACTAACACCTCTGCTCATTGCTATTGGAGCACGTTAGCTAGAAGAAACCTTTTTTTTCCCCTCTATAAGTTGTTCTCTTAAGCTTTTTTTCTGCATGACCTCTGAGTGATTTTTTAAAATAACTTTATTGAAGTCTAATTCACATCTCATACACTTTATTCATTTAAAGCATACCATTCCCTGGCATTTAGTATGTTCACAGAGTTGTGCAACCATCACCTGCTGAGACCAGCTTGGTCGGGGAGACCCTAACCCAGCGGCACTAGAGGAATTAAAGACACACACACAGAAATATAGAGGTGTGGAGTAGGAAATCAGGGGTCTCACAGCCTTCAGAGCTGAGAGCCTCGAACAGAGATTTACCCACATATTTATTGACAGCAAGCCAGTGATAAGCATTGTTTCCGTAGATTATAGATTAACTAAAAGTATTCCTTATGGGGAAACAAAGGGATGGGCTGAAATAAAGGGATGGGCTCTGGCTAGTTATCTGCAGCAGGAGCAAGTCCTTAAGGCACAGATTGCTCATGCTATTGTTTGTGGTTTAAGAACGCCTTTAAGCAGTTTTCCACCCTGGGTGGGCCAGGTATTCCTTGCCCTCATTCCAGTAAACCTACAACCTTCTGGCCGTGGACATCACGGCCATCACGAACATGTCACAATGCTGCAGAGATTTTGTTTATGGCCAGTTTTGGGGCCAGTTTATGGCCAGATTTTGGGGGCCTATTCCCAAAAATCACCACGATCTAATTCCATAATATTTTATCACCCTGAAAAGAAACCTAATACCCATTAGCAGTCACTCCCTTTTCCCCTCTCCCCAGAACCCCTGGCAACAACTAATCTACTTTCTATCTCTTTGGATTTGCCTGTTGTGGACATCTCACATAAATGGAATCACATCATATGTGGTCTTTTGCTACTGGCTTTTTTCACTTTGCATAATATAATCAGAGTTCATCCATGTTGTAGCATGGATCAGTACTTCATGCATTTTATGGCCAAATAATATTCCATTATATGGATATACCACATTTGAGTTGTTTCTACTTTTTGACTATTATAAATAGTGCTGCTGTGAACATTTATGTACAAGTTTTTGTGTAGACATATGTTTTCATTTCTCTTGGGCATATTCCTGGGAGTAGACTTCCCTGGGTCATGTGGTAACTCCATGCTTAACCTTTTGAAGAATTGCCAAATTATTTTCCAGAGTGCCTGTGCTATTTTACCTTCCCAGGAGTAGTGTTGTGTGAGGTCTCCAGTTTCTCCACATCCTTGCCAACACTTGTTATCTGTCTTTTTTATTTAGCCATCCCAGTGGGTGTACAGGGGTATCTCACTGTTGTTTTGATTTACAATTCCCTGGTAGTTAGTGATGTTGAACATCTTTTCATGTGCTTATTAACCATTTGTGTATCTTCTTTGGAGAAATGTATGTTTAGATCCTTCGTCTACTTTTTAGTTGGATGTTTCATCTTTTATGAGAGTTGTGAGTTCTTTATATGCTCTAGATACAAGTCCCTTTTCAGACAAGTGATCTCCAGGTGTTTCCTTCTGTTCCATGGGTTGTCTTTTCACTTTCTTGATAGTGTCTTTTGAATCACAAAAGTTTTAAACTTTGAAGAAGCACAACTTACCTGTTTTTTTCTTTTGACTCTTGTGCTTTTAGTGTGATAACCTCAGAAATATCATTGCCTAACCTGAAATCTCAAAGCTTTACTCCTGTATTTTCTTCTAAGAATTTTATAGTTTTAGTTATAAAACTAGCATTTAGGTCTGTGGCTCATTTTGTTATTTTTTATATATGGTGTGGGATAGGGACCATTATTTTATCTAATAGTATTTATCTTTTTTTGATTATGGAAGCAATACATGCTTATTGTAGAAAACCTAGATAAAGCAGAAAAACATAAAAAAGAAAAAAATTTCTCATGATTCTACAACCAGAGATACATTGTTAACTTTATCTGTCCTCAATCTTTTAAAAATGTATCTATATTTGTGTTTATATTTCGAAACATTATACAATATATATACTTATATATAGTATACATACTATAGGTACACTATATATGTATATATTGTGTATCTATAGTGTATATATACTTTTAAATAAACTGCTTAACTGAATTATGAGTTATTGGTGAGTTACCACAGAGTGAACACACCTGGGTAAGCACCACCCAATAGAGAAATCGATTATACCAGCACTCCAAAACCCCCTTTTTCCCTCCCTCCCCATCACAAACTCCTTCCTCTTCCATGTATATAGTTTTTCATCTTGCCTTTTTTTAAAGTTCATTGTAGCATGAGCATTCTCTCATGTCAGTAAAATTTCAAAACTGGTTTTTCATAGCTGCACAGTATGGCATCAGCAACTGGACCATCACTGACTTGTCCATTTCCCTAGTGTATGTCCCCAATTTCAGCCTTCAGTTTTCTCAGAAATCCCATGCAGAATAATTTCTAGGAATTTGAGCGCGTTGGTGGGGTTGTGCTTTTGTTCTGGATGCACACGGAGACCTGTCTGAATGAGTGGATCTATCTGTGTCTAGCCCTGTGATTGCTGCACAGTTCTCAGACAATCTGATTCGGCCATTCCTCATCCACATCATGTCTGTGCCTGCTCTGGTGACTCATCTCAGCACAGTGACCCCTGAGGTAAGCAGGCTCTGTGAGTTCCCCGCGAAAACCCAATTGTGTTTTTCTTTTCTTCTTAAACATTAGAAAGTAAAATGGCTTCTCTGCTTATTTCCACACCTCCCTTTAATTGTTCTTTGGGACCAGTGGCCGTGATAGACACACTTGTGTTAGTAGCCCAAAGAACTGGGTTCTTGTCTGTCCATTTTCTTCTTGGTGTTTGCTAGCACATCCTGCATAACCACGGGTGATCTGCAAGTGATCAAGTTCACTCTCTACAGGAAACTGTTCCTGGCAGTTTCTGATTTAACGGTCTGCCGTTCTTTGCAGCGCCTCACTGTTTTAGAATCCCATGACATGCTTCGTAAATTCATCATATTTTTAAGAGACCAAGATCGATGCCGTGATGTATGTGAAAGTTTAGAAGGATGCCATACGCTTTGTCTAATGGGTGAGTATCCGTGGCTGGAACTTGATTGTGTCCTGGCCATCAGGGAAAGCCCAAGTGTTTTGCCTGTCACTATTCTAGAGATTTGGTTGTTTTCTGTAACAATTGGAAGTGCTTACAATAAAAAACACGTATTTAGATAGACAGTTAAAATAGACATGTAAATAAAAATCACATGGAAAATATTCCAGCCTGGCAAACTAGTTAAGTGACTGCTAATGAACATTAGATGTCAGCCTTTAGCTTCCTGGCAGTCAAGGAAAAAGTGAAAATGTGGTGAATTGCCTGGATAATTCCCATCTCAAGAGAGAAGGGAGGGAGTAGTTAGGTGGGGCTTATATCAGAGCAGCGCCTGCTTTACCTATTTTACAGTGTTTTCATTGTAGATGGAAGAAAGGGTTTGTGAATAGAAGCATTTGAGGCAGAGGCACAGAATTCTCCTTGCCTAAATTTATTTTAGATAGGAAAAGTTTTTTTTTTCTTTTTTTTGAAGACAGGGTCTCACTTTGTCACCCAGGCTGGACTGCAGTGGCACAGTCATGGCTCACTGCATCCTCTACCTCCTGGGCTTAGGTGATCCTCCCACCTCAGCCTCCTGAGTAGCTGGGACTACAAGCGCACACTACCACGGCCGACTAATTTTTGTATTTTTAGTGGAGACGGGGTTTTTCACCATGTTCCCAGTCTAGTCTCCTTGAGCTCGAACAATCCACACGCCTCAGCCTGTGAGATTACAGACTTGAGATAAAAACTTCCCTGGGGCCAAATTTCATGAGTTTATGGTGCGAATGTTCACATGAGTGACGTTGACTAACTGGTGAACGTTGAATAACAGCGACTTCCCACGACACTCAGATACTCTTCAAAGACCATTTCTTATGTTGACCCTTGATTTTTAAGCATTAATATAATATTAAAATGTAACACTAACTAAATATCACCTACCTCTGTGTGCCTAACATTTTACCTGCCACTTCATCCTCATATGGAGAGTAGGGATCATCATTCCAATCTTAGAAATGAAGAAACAAGTTTGAGACATGGGTTGACGGCCACGGCTCACCTTGTCTGTGGCATAGCCAGGATTTGAAGTCAGCTCGGCCCGTTTCTTACCTTTGCACCACACAGCAGCCTCCGGCATTGACAGGTGCCCCTTATGTGGAAATTTCTTGCTGCACATGGGATATGGCCGCCTGAGCCACAGGCAGGGAGCAGGGCCGGGAGGCACCAAAGTGTTTGTCTGGGCCCATCACACTCAGCCTTCTCTCTCTGTAGGCAACCTCCTACACTTGGGCTCCCTCAGCCCCAGAGTGTTAGAGGAGGAGACAGATGGGTTCGTGAGTTTGCTCACCCAGATGCTGTGCTACTGTCAGAAGTACGTGTCTCAGAAGAAGTCCAACCTGACCCACTGGCATCCTGTCCTTGGCTGGTTCTCCCAATCTGTGGATTATGGGTGAGTCCCAGATGCAAATCACTGTCTTTCCTGCCTCTCTCCCACCATCTTCTTCTTCCTTCTTTCTTTCTTCCAGCTTGTGGTGTTTTGTTTCTTATTATAAAAATAATATGTATTCATTATATATTAATAAATTGTGAGTAAGAACAAAAGAAGATAAAAACTAGCCCATTATCCTGTAAACCAAAGATAACTTGAGTGAACATCCTGTCAGTTTTCCTATCTAGAAATACTGATTCTTTTTTACAAAATTGAAATCCTATTATTTTGTATTTTGTTCCTTCCATTCAGTTATGGACCTTATCAATGTTTTTTCTTCTTCACTGTCACTTTTTGACTAGACTGCCATATTTTGGAGATGCTAAAACGAGACAAATGATTCAAAGGGAATAGAAATCACCCAAAATCCTTTTCAAGAGGTGGAATATAAATTTTTAAAAGTGTAATTACGAACTTAAAAACATGAGAAACACTAGACTAGAAGAAGGGAGATCAAGTAAGGCGCAGCTTCATGAATTTGAAATATCTACCTGAGCTGAGATAAAGTGGTTTCTGGAGAGGAACCAGCTCTGCTGCCCAGCTGTTTTCTTGTTCACATATCTGCTCGAGCCATGGGGTCCCTGGCAGTTACCCTTGCAGCAGAAAACTAAAGGCCTGGGGAGGAAATCCCTAAATTTTTCTTTTGTTGTACCTGAATGACATCCCTGGGTCCTATCTAGTTAAAAAGACTCATTGCTAGGGAACAGCCTGCCCCAGCGTGACACCTCAGCCTGAGGAGGATGGGGCGGAGGTGCTGAGAGTTAGGAGGCTGTGGGAGGTAAGTGAAGGAGAGCAGCACCTCCGCAGACAGCCTGCTCTCCGCTCCACTTCCTCTTCTTGGAGGGACTTGGACGACTTGCTTTGCCTTGCTTTCCTCATCTGAAACCTGGGGATAATTTTCACCCTCCCTTTGATAGGGCTTTCTAGAAAGATTGAATGAGATAATGCATGTGAAGCACCTACCAGCAGGCAGGCCTGGCCGTGCTCAGGGGTGGCGGCTATTAACAATATGATGATCAATGTGGGAACCACTGGGAGTCTCACCTCACCTTCTTGAGCAGGAAGGTGACAGCAGATTCCAGGAATTTGAGGGATGCTGAGTGCAGTGTGGAGTCAGGCAAGGAACCCCTGGAATGCAAGGAAACACTGAGGAGGCTGCTGAGTCATCTAGATTTGGCCCCCCACCACCTGCAAGCCAGCTGTGAGGAGGGAGGCAGTGCAGTGGGTACAAGATTGTTTTTGTCACCTGGGTGGTAGCAAGTGTCTTCGAGAAGAGTGTGACTCATGGAGCCTGGGGACCTGGGGAAAGCAGACAAGATGAAGAGTCAATGCCCTTGACGTACCAGCCCCTCAGCAATGATTTGTTAGTTCCACTTTTTATTTTTGTAATCTTTGCCATGTTGAGTGCCAGGTCCTAGCTACAGCTCCCAGTGGAAGGCCATTAGGAACTGTGTGGGCTGGCCCTGGCCCTGCATCAGATGGAACTGACAGACCAGGTCTCCTCTGCTCTCTCCTAGCCTTAACGAGTCAATGCACTTGATCACCAAACAGCTGCAGTTCCTGTGGGGGGTGCCTCTGATCCGGATCTTCTTCTGTGACATCCTGAGCAAGAAGCTACTGGAGAGCCAGGAGCCAGCCCACGCACAGCCAGCATCCCCTCAGAATGTGCTCCCAGTGAAGAGTGAGTGGCGGGAGCAGGCCCAACCCTGTAGCTCCACTTGGCTGAAGTACAGCTCCTGTTTCTTCCTGTATGGATGTTCCGCTGTGTTTGTGGGATGCTCTAACTTTGTTTTTGTTGTTATCGTTCTTGTTGTTAGAGACAGAGTCTCACTGTATTGCCCAGGCTACAGTGCAGTGGCACAATCATAGCTCACTACAGCCTCTAACTCCTAGGCTCAGGTGATCCTCCCACGTCAGCCTCCCAAGTATAATAGCTGGGACTACAGGTGTGTACTGCCATGCCTGGCTAATTTTTTTTTTTTTTAAATTTTTGTAGAGATGGGGGCCTTACCTTATTGCCCAGGTTTGTTTCCAATTCCTGACCTCAAGTGATCCTGCTACCTCAGCCTCCCAAAGTGCTGGGGTGACATATATGAGCCACCATACCTGGCCTCCAGCTTGTTCCACAACAATTTTGAGGCTTGTTAGGTCACTAAGTTCATATATAGCAAAACAAAAAATCCATAAGAATAGAAAACAAGGATTGGGGAAATAGAAATAGGTGAACACAATCAAGATTGGGTCATAAAAGCATGTCCACACACATATGTTACATTAGGGCCACTGTGGCTACCTGTGAACTTCAGTTTGGCTGTGAACCAACATGAAATGTTTCAGAAACCAACATGAAAAGGGGTCTGTGGATGCTTTCTTCTAATTTCTTAGAAGTAGAGCTTTTCTGAGTTCTTAAGAAAATAAATCTCCCATGTGGGACTCCTTATAAAGGCGCCACTCACTGAACCACAGGCGGGGCTAGCGCTTCAGTGGCTTTCCTATCGCAGGGTCGGTAATGGGTTCCATGGGAAGGTTCTCGTTGCACACTCTTATTAAAAGTTATGGAAAGGCCACTAATGCATAATTTGACAGAGTTACCTGCCTGTGGTGGGTTTTCAGGTTCAGGGTGTCTGTTCTTCTACTGAGTGTGTTGCAAAACTCTGTCTCATAGCTAGCAGTAAGCATGGGCTCAGCAAATGTAACTCCAGCAGGATATCAATGGGAAGGTTGAAAACAAAGGTAGAATATCATGCAAAACCAGGTGTCAGAACTAGAGGTTGTCATGCCTTACTTCCCTCTAAAGGCACAGAAAATAGAGATGTAGCCAGGGCCCCTGCCTTTGCCCCTCTTTCCCTAATATAGTCCTCTGAATTTTTACCATTGTGGGTTTTGAAATTTGGTGATTTCCAGTATAAGAATCCCATGTAAGATTTGAATATGCCTGGCTTATTCTGAGAAATATTTGGGTATTCTGAAGAGATCTTTGGGTTGTACCTAAAAACCTGTTGTTAATGTTTTTCTAATTTATCCCAAAGAAATGCCTTGAATTGAGTGAGTTGCCCCACTGTCTGGCCTGGCTGTGCATTTAGAGCTTTACTGAAATGCTCTTCCTTTTCCAGGGTGGGATTTGGCAGCTGGCTGAGCTGCTGCTCACATGTCTTCTTTTCTCCATGCCAGGTCTCCTAAAGCGTGCTTTTCAAAAGTCGGCATCAGTCCGGAATATTCTCAGGCCTGTCGGGGGTAAACGGGTCGACTCTGCAGAAGTCCAGAAGGTTTGCAACATCTGTGTCCTCTACCAGACCTCGCTGACAACTCTCACACAGATTCGGCTGCAGATACTCACAGGTTCGCAGTCCCCAGGGCATCTTCTTCACCTCTCACATTTGGCAGACAGTTTGTCTTAGCAAAAGTCGATGTTTTTTTCTGGCTTCTTTGACTCTGAAAATAGATTCTGAAGGAGGGCATTTTTGAGCTGTTCCTCTTAGAGATTGGTCCACCTCAGTTACATTGCTCATGCTCACCTCAATCATAAGCACTTGCATCTCATTCCTGTTTTGTGACTCTTACTTTAATTATGAAGTAGAATTTACTTTTAAAAAGTTTTTGTTTTCTGAGTAAAGAAGCAAAAAAGATAGGGTTGCAAAAAAAAAAAAGAAAAAAGAAAACCACTTTTAATTCCATAATCCAAAAACAATCAACTGTGCCTGAGTGTACTGCACATATAAAATAAATATATTTAAATTGAAATATACAGCACTATGCTTTCCTTTCCAATAATCATTTTACCATGTCACAAATTCTTTGAAAACCTTATCTTTATTGGCTACATAGTATCTCATCACATGGATATGCCCAACATTTTCCTTTTTAGCTTAACATGGAGGAAAGTCCCCTCTGTGAGCACAGAATTGGGTATCACAGGCTTTTAGGTTGCAGCACAGTTGTTGTTATGAATTGGTCTTACGAGTACAAAAGGCCTTTGTAAACCGTGGAAGCCTTTTATTACATGAAGGATTAAGAGCTTCTCTGCTGCATTTTACATTTTTTAACATCATAAATCACTGCTTCTCTTTCACACTTATTTATCCATTCTTCAAATATTTATTGAGCACCCCTGTGTGCTAGGCACTGAGGATACAGAGGTGAAAGAGAGAGCCAAGTTCTTCGTTCTCAAGGGGATTGTATTCTAGTAGTGGGGAGACCGAAAATAAGCAAGTAAAAAGTAGGGCTCATGTAGTGATGGGCACTGTGAGAATGAAAATGCTGACAGATGATGTTGGCCTGGGCTACAGCAGGATTTCTCAGCCTTAGCATTATGGATGTCTTGGGCTGGCCCATTCTTTGTCATGAGGGGCTGTCTTGTGTGTTTTGGGATGTTTAGCAGCCCTGGTCCCTACTCATAGATGCCAGTAGCACCTTCCCAACCAGCGTGACAGCCAAACATGTCTTCAAATTTGGCATTCAGCCAAATGCCCCCTGGGAGGCAAAATCATTCCTGGTTGAAAGCCACTGGCTTAGTTTAGTAGCAAGGGAGATTAAGGCAGGAGGATTTAGATTTGTTTTAGAGGTAGAAGATATGGGTCTTACTGGTAGCTTGGATTTGGGAGCATGAGGACTGAGGGTTTTAAAGAAGATACCAGGTTGTTGGCCCAACCACCTGTGTGGATGGTAGCACTGTTTGCTGAGCTGGGGAAGACCGGGGGCAGGGCCTGTGGGGAGTCTGTTGTGTTGTGGCTGTGACAAGGGAAAGGGGCCTGCCGGGCATGCTGGCAGAGGTGACACTCTGGGAGCATCAGCTGAGGGATGGAGTGTAAAGCCATGGGCTTTCAGCCTAGGGCAGGTTTCCCAAAGATGAGCAGAGGGAAGAGAGAAGGGGCAAGACCATACCTGGAGTACCCCAGCGCCTGAGGGTTTGAGCAGCATCTTGAGTGAGAGGAGTTTGGGGTTGTGGTTTGTGTCCAGCTTTTTTTTTTTTTTTTTTTTCGAGACAGAGTCTCACTCTGTCACCCAGGCTGTAGTGCAGCAGCACAATCTCGGCTCAACTGCAGGCTCTGCCTCCCGGGTTCAGGCCATTCTCCTGCCTCAGCCTCCCGAGTAGCTGGGATTACAGGCGCCTGCCACCATGCCCGGCTAATTTTTTTTTTGTATTTTTAGTAGAGACGGGGTTTCACTGTGTTAGCCAGGATGGTCTCGATCTCCTGTGTGTCCAGCTTTTTAAATGAGCTCACATTGAAGCTCATTTTCCCAAGTGAGAGAATCCAAATATAGGTTTTTTAGTCAACTTGAAAATATACACTTTAAGGATAAAGATAAACGAGTCTAAAGTGTATGTTTGATATTCAGTCTATTTAGCAACTTAGATTATAGAAAATAACACTTGTTTTTAAAATACTTCTGTTTTTCTACTGACAACTTAGGAAGTGTCTGTTTGTGCTCCTCACACACATCTGATAGCACTGGCACTGCTGCTGGTCTGTCTGCCATTGCTCTGCCAGGCCCAGTGTCTCCATCTCTGTCTAAATGGCTAGATATGCAGCCCTTGTTGAATCAGTGTGTGATGCTATGAGCATTCTAATCTACGCTACATGAGTCCTTTACACAGAACTCGAGGACACTTGCTTTTCTTCTTTTATCCTATAGGAGTATATTTGTGATCTCCACAGTGTTAACTGTTTCCTCTGTTTCTATTTTAACCTGTTTTTGAATTGTGAGAGTTCCACATTCTTGGGTGTGTTTGATATAACATGGACAGTTGAAAGACTAGTTATGAGTGGGGCACCTATGTCATCACCAACAGATCAAGAAAGTCTTGCTTCTAAAGGCTTCTTTATAACCACATCCTCCTACCCTTGAAAATGTGAGGTCTAAGCTCTAGGCATAATCACTAAATTGATACAATTCTTGGCCTCCTTTAGAATTCCTTCAGTTCACCCTCTAAGTATCCTTCAGTAGCTCTGATGGAGTTCCCCCAACTCCCACTGCTGGCTAATATACCTTCCCCAAACAGTTCTTTATTCAAAACTAAATAATTCAGAGAGTGCCCTATAAGATGAGAGGTATTGTAAGGGCTCGTATACAAGGTGACTGTGCTTTTCTGAGGAACACACCTTACTGTATATTCAGTGACACATGGTATTTCAGATCCAGCCTTTCTAAGTCAAGAGATGTGTTATTAGATGTAAACTATACCCGTGATGTGGCCTGTGTGTCTAAGGCCTTGTAGCCATCAGGAAACAAATTTAGAAAGTCCTCTGTGTCCCCTTTTGCTTCCTCAGGGTTCCATTTTTGTATATTTCAGAGCATCCTACCACAGTCATTGACTGCATTTCCACTTTTAACATAATAGAATAATAGAGGTAAATGGGAGGAAGCTTTGCCAAAGGTGGCGAGCCTGCAAGATTGTTTAAGGCAAGGGTCAGCAGACTACTGTGTGGGGGCCAAATCCAGCCCACTACTTGTTTTTGTCAATAAATTTTTACTAGAACAGACCCAAATCTGGTTTTTTTTCTTTTTTTTTTTTTTTTGGAGACGGAGTTTCGCTCTTGTCGCCCAGGCTAGAGTGCAGTGGTGCGATCTCGGCTCACTGCAACCTCTGCCTCCCAGGTTCAAGCGATTCTCCTGCCTCAGCCTCCCGAGCAGCTGGGATTACAGGTGCTGGCCACCACACCCGGCTGATTTTGTATTTTTTAGTAGAGACAGTGTTTCTCATCATGTTGGCCAGGCTGGTCTCAAACTCCTGACCTCAGATGATCCACCCACCTCAGCCTCCCAGAATGCTGGGATTACAGGCGTGAGCCACAGCACCAGGCTGCCAAATCTGTTTCTTTACACATTGTCTGTGGCCGCTTTTGTGCTGTAGTGGTAGCACTGAGTAGTTGTAACAGTGTTAGACTAAATTTGGCCTGAGGATGCCTCCATATTTTGAGTCCTTAAGTAAGGAACTGCAGCCTAACTTAGTATGTAAACTGACTAGAAGTCTAACTTAGGACTATTCAGTATTTTTGTAACAGATAGCTGCAAATCACAGCAGCCTAGCTTCAATCAATCACAGGTGGCCATCTGATCAGACCACGTTCAAATAAGGCAAAGCCGAGGTGTAACCAGTCAAGCTGTCTCTGTACCTCACTTCAGTTTTGCCCCTAAATGTTGCCTGCCCAGAATGTGGACTGGAGCTGTCTGAACCTCTTCTGGTTCTGAGGGCTGCCTGATGGATGAATTGTTTTTTGCTCAGACTTGGCTAGATTTAATTTAACAGCAGAGACCTTCTGACCCACAGTGCCTAAAAATATTTACTCTTTGGCTGTTTCCTGAAACAAATTGCTGATCCCTGATTTAAAGCATAAATGCTAAGTCAGACCTGAGTTCTATTCCTGGCTCTGACATACAGGCCGTGTGATTTGGGGCCAATTATTTAACCTTTCTGTGCTTCAGTTTCCTCCTGTGTAAGATGGGGATAACACTGGGCTTCAGAAAATGGAAAGCAAACAATACATACGGAGTGCTTAGAATGGTGCCTGGCACATAGTCAGCACCCACTGACTACTGGCTCTTATCATTGTTACTCTCGTGGTGATAATGCTTTTCTCCATAATCCCACCTTCTTTTCACGCACATTAAATGTTCATGGATAGGTTTAAGTGTTTTGTTTCCCCACTGGATAGGAGAAATAACAGACCAGGTGGAGTCTCCACCTGAAGCTTGGGTTTCTCTGTCTTTTTTCCAGGTCTCACTTACCTTGATGACCTGCTTCCCAAACTGTGGGCATTTATCTGTGAGCTCGGGCCCCACGGAGGGTTAAAGCTCTTCTTGGAATGCCTGAACAATGACACTGAAGAGTCCAAGCAACTCTTGGCCATGCTGATGCTGTTCTGTGACTGTTCGCGGCACCTCATCACGTAGGTTGACTGCTGTGGGACTGAATTCCTTTCCTAGAATATGGAGAGACCAAAATACAGTGTCAGTAAGGAAGTAATTGCTAATGTGATTACTGCAAACATTTGGACCTGTGTGGCAGGGCATTGTAAGAACTAGCCATTTACCAAGTGAGCAGTGTGTGGTAAATGTTCAGCAGTTGTTAGGGTGGGGCCTGGGAGTTAAAAGTTCCCATCCTTTCAAGGAAGCTGATCAGTACCACTGGCTGTGGCTTGGGGTCTCCTGGAGATGGGTTTAGATCATGGCTCAGCCATTTATTCACTGTGCTAGCTAGATTCCTGGAAAATTCCAAAGTCAGAGCCAGGGTGCAGATCCTTGCTAAGCAGATCTTGAGACACCCTGGGCAAGGGATCACGGATTCAACCTCTCTGAGACTCAGTTGACTCATCTGTAAATGGGAATAACAGTAGCACGTACCTTTTAGGCACATGGTAGGGATTAAAAGACATAATTATTGCAAAGTGCTTATCACAGTCCCTGGCACATAGGATGAGTTCAGTACTTGTTGGCTCTTATTATTATCAAGCCGACCCTGAGCAAGTTTCTTAACCTCTTTGAGTCTCTATTTCCTCGTTAGAATGAAGAGAATATTACCAGTTCAATAGAGGGTAAGTGAAAAAAACAGTGTCAAATACTTAGTGCAGTGCCTGGCACAGAGTGGGAAATTAACAAACATTAGTCCCATTTAGTTCCTTTGGTTTTTAAGCTTTATGCATCTTGTGTGTTTGGTAGTCTTTTCATTCCACCTTTTCCCAAAAGGTTGGTGAAGAGTTATAAGATACAATGGACCTCAGGCAGTTATGTTCAGGCTGGAAGACTTTAGCAGGAGAGGATCAGGGACATGTAGGTGGCAGATTGGGTGAGGATCATGGAAGAACTCACTGAGCAGTTGGAGGCAAGAGCAGGGGTCTAGCTGCTGGTGAAGACATCCTTAATCCCTGGATGGGGGTAAGCCAAGAGTGAATCTTATTCTAGTGTATGGAGCAGCGTTAGGAAATGTTCAGATAGAGCTGTGTCTTAAATGGCTCATTTATTCATATGTTCTTTCAAACATTTATTCATTTATTCGCAAATGCTTACTAAGTACCTGCTAAGTGTCACTAGTTATGTGTCTTAGATATCGAAAAGATTCTGCAGCTTTCCTCAGTAAACATCGACTCTCAGTCAACGTTCCTTGATATGCAGACATGAATAAGGAACGCGTGAATTGAGGTGTGAATTAAGAAAGTGTCACAGTCAGATCCTTATGAATAAGAAAAATATAGAGTACAGATTTTTTCTTAATTGTATTTTTTAACTTTTTACTATGGTCGATTTCAAATTAATAGAAAGTAGAAAGGATAATATAATGAACCCTCATGTGCCCATTATCAGCTTCAACAGTACCAACTCACAGCCAGTTTTGCTTCATCCAAATGCCCACCTGCTTTTCTCTCCCACATTATTTTGAAGCAAATCCTAGACATCATATCATTTTTTTCATTTTATTTTTATTTTATTTTACTTTAAGTTCTGGGATACATGTGCTGAAAGTGCAGGTTTGTTACATAGGTATACATGTGCTGTGGTGGTTTGCTGCACCTATCACCCCGTCATCTAGGTTTTAAGCTCTACATGCGTTAGGTATTTGTCCTAAGGCTCTCCCTCCCCTTTCCCCCTACCCCTGATGATATCATATCATTTTATCTGTAGATTTTACAGTAAGTATCTCTACAAGATAAAGCTTATTTCTCAACCTCGTTTATTGTCTATTAAGCAGTACAGATTTTTTTTCTCTTCGCCTTTTTTCAGTGTGGAATTCTGGGTAATTTTCTCTCTGATTTAGAATCCTTGATGACATTGAAGTTTATGAAGAACAGATTTCATTCAAACTGGAAGAGCTGGTCACTATCTCCTCTTTCCTTAATTCCTTTGTGTTTAAGATGATCTGGGATGGAATTGTAGGTAAGAGAAAAGGTGTCTGCTGTTGTTTGGTTGATGCTGCACCCAGGGAGGCCGAAGAGTATATGGCATCAACTGATTCTTAGCTTTATTGTCTCTCCAAGTTAATAAAAGGTGCACATTTATTCCCACAATTGGAAATTTTCTTTCTTCACTCTCTGTAACTTTTTAAGATAGTGGTGTGGTTATAGAAGTCTTGCTCTCCCAGGCTCCCTTCAGGATTTGCATGTATGTGTCGAGGATTATTAATGATGATTAATTTTGCCCTGAATCTCCTGTTGATTCTTCCATTTGATTTCCATGAAGATAAAACATGTGCCAGTGCACACTTGAGATGAGAGTCCACCTCCCGAAGTGTCTCCAATTGCTCAGGACAAAGCTCCTTAGATTAAAAAGGCCCTTCGGATGACACACTAGTGGGAGGCAGCATGAGTGATTTTGTCTGAGAGGTACTCAGGCCCTGCAGACACTTAGCACTTACCCAGGGTGCCTTTTAATTCCGTTGGTTCCACATATAATTCAGAGTGAGGGAGATCAAGGACTTGATGACAACTGCAGAAGACAAGAGCTGTCCTCCCCTTGCTCTCTGGCTCTGACTCCTCCTCTGACTTTCCTGTTTGTTTGTCCCACAGAGAACGCCAAGGGTGAGACCTTGGAGCTGTTCCAGTCTGTCCACGGGTGGCTTATGGTGCTGTACGAGCGGGACTGCCGGCGGCGCTTCACCCCCGAGGACCACTGGCTGCGAAAGTGAGCTCCAGGGGTGAGGAGGGCTCCATGGAAGCCAGCCTGCTCCGGCACGCTGCCCGAGCACTCAGCTCTCATGTTCTAGGGCAGAGAGGACTTTTTCCCTCTGCTTCATTTTGTCTGTTCATTTGTGTAAAGAGAGCTGCTGTCCCTGTGAAGCACCTGTCAGGACGCTTCTGTTAAGAGATGTTTACACCAAATATGATTAGAGTTAATTAATGGTAACAGAGCCAGATTATATTTAGCATACATTTCTCATCCAAACTAGGAAGAGGTCTTTTAGCTGAGCTGAGCAACAGAGCATGAGAGTTAAAAGGCAGTTTTTATTAGCAGAATTACTAGAGTAAAAACTGCTTTTAGGTTTTTTGGAGAGTAATGGGGTGGGGGAAATCCTCCTATCACAGCTGAACATAGGCATGTATCTGCATTTTTATCAATGAGTTCAAGCTTTATGGCAACTGCTGAAGCTGTGGCACTAGAGCAGGGACTGGCAAACTTCTGTAAAGGGCCAGATGACTTTAGGCTTTGTGGACCAGACAGTCTCTGTTGTAGCTACTCAACTCTGCTCTTGTAGCACAAAAGCTGCCATAGGCTATACATGTATGAATGAGTATGGTCATGTTCCCATCAGACTCTTGAGAAACAGACAGCACCCTGCATGTGGCCCACATGGTGTCATTTCCCAGCCTCACACTAGAGGATGGTTTCCTTCTTTTAATTCTCCCAAACCCATGTCTTTCTTCTCAAGGGATCTCAAACCTAGCGTGCTCTTCCAAGAACTCGACAGGGACAGAAAACGGGCACAGTTGATCCTGCAGTACATCCCACATGTCATCCCTCACAAAAACGTGAGTTGCACTCAGAGCTGGGCCCCGATGTGTCTTTCTGTTCCCCCACGTGGTTCCTGCCTTTCCATCCTTGCTACGGCAATTGGAGGTGACTAAGTGGGATCATTCATTCAGCACAAGGAAATGGTGGTTGCTATTACTCTGGTGAGGTTACACCCAGTGCTGGGGTACAGAGCTGGAGAAGACAGTGTGAACTGGCGATGCTGGTGGAGTGGCAGCCCAGGTACGGAGACCTGACCAGCTGGAGGGAGGGAAAGGGGACAGGAAAGGGTCCCACAGGCAAAAGTGGACAGTGTTGAAAGGCTGAGTTAGAAAGGATGAGGTGCTTTTGGAGAGTCAAATGTGCAGTGTGGCTGGAGAGAATAGAAAGGATGGGGTCAAGAGGAAGCCGAGGAGGGTAGTAGGAACTAGAGCAAGATAGCCTTAGAAACCAAGGCTGGGAGCAAGGGCTTTCTGCAAAGCCACTGGAGGACTGGAAGCTTAGGAGGCACCTGGTCAGAGCCATACTTCAGGAAGGTCATCTTGGCTGCAGCGTGGAGGGCTGGCTAGAGGCAGGGGTGTTAAAGCAAGCTGTCCTGCACTAGGGTGGGCCCTGGGAGTCAAAAGATGAGCAAGTCAAGAGATTTTTAAGGAGGCCTCGGAGAATGGTCACATCCCAAGGGAAAAGAAAGGAAGAATTCAGGTGATGCTCAGGTGTCTGGCTTGGGTACTTGGGGGGTGTTTTCCTGAGGTGGAAGAGCAGGACTGGGACATGGTGGCGAGTTCAGCATCGAGCAGGTAGGATGTGAGATGTCTCTGGCTCCTGGAAGCCATGGGACAGGGGGTCTGGCATTCAGGAGGGAGGAGCCTGTGTGGGGAGAGCACCCAAATCTCCTGACTGCCCCCATGGACTGGGTGAGGTAGTCAGGGAATCAGACAGCACCCAAGTCTGCTGACTCCCCCCATAGCCTGGGCGAGGTGGTTGGGGAGTCAGACGGAGTGAGAAGTCCAGGGCACTGAGGCAGAGCCCTGCAGGACCCGTCCCACAGAGGGCCAGCACGAGGAGGGAAGGAGGGAAACCAGGAGAGTGCCACACACCCGGGGGATGAGAGAGACTTGGGGAGGATTGGGCTGTGGCAGGAGCATCCAGGAAATGAGGGTAGCAAGCATGGCTCACGTCCCTGGTGAGTGGCAGGCACTCTGGAAATGTCCAATGCTGCGACAACACTCAGCTCCTCTTAGAAGAGTCTTCTAGGAGTCTAGGTTGTGTCCTTTATTTTTCTCCTGTTCTATTTTCTTTTTCTTTTTTTAACGAAGTAGACATATTTTTAGAAAAGAGCATAAATCATATTTTTGTAAATTAAATCTCATTTTTCAGAGGTATTTCATCCTCACTGCTGTCTGATACTGTTCTGTCCTTGACTTTAATACTTATGGTTGCTATTCTTTCCCCTCAGGCAGTGATGTGCAAACAATGTGGCTGTTTAAATTCTTACTGCACTTGGCAAACTCTCAGAAGTGAAGGGCCTTATGGCAATTACTTAATCAAATGTGCCTTCCTTGAGGGAGCCCCTGCTATGATGTCCCTGACCTTGCTTCCAATAGAAAATGGACAGCTTTGCAAAACAGGCTGTTCTGTGGCTTTACTTTTCCAAAAGATAGAACATTCTTCCTCATCGTGAACTGTGCTTCTCTGTAACTTCTACCCTTTGGTCCTTGAACAACCCCTAAAAGTGGCTTCTTTTATCTTCTGTGATCTGTTGGCAGCTCCTGTTTGCATCTGGGGCTTGTGTTTTCCAAGTGTAGTATCCTTAGCCTCTCCACCTCGTCTTTGTTTGAAATAGGCTCCAGCCTTCATCTCCTGGGCCTCATCTGGTTTGGTGGTGTCTGGTTTAAAATGCAGCCCCTCCTCCTGGACCCGCGTGTCTGTGAAATCAGCCTCTGACCATTGCATTCCCATAACACATAGTCTAGACCCTCCGCTCTGTTTCTCTGTGGTTCACGTGTGCTGTGGCCACTGGAGGTGCTGCATGATATTTTAGATTTCTGAGGGGAACACAGTGAGACACCACATGAACTGCTAGTTCAGAGTAGTTCGTGGTTTCAACATGAGATTGCACTACATTCTTTTTAATGATTTTTGCAAAGCTGGCTTGTAAGAACGAAATAAAAATATTTTATATTTCAAAGTATGTGCATTTGTAAAATACAGCGACTGAGGTCTTAGGACATAAATATTTGGGACCTAACTACCTAGTAAACAGGACTGCTAGGGATTTCTTTTGGCCTAGGAGTACCATGAAAAAAGTTACTGCAGTGATAGAGGTGCTGTGAATAAGAAAGTTTGGGAACCGCTGAGATAAATTGGAATGACTTTTAAGTCCAGGGTATATAGTAATCCCCACATTTTTTTTTCTTTTGGGAATTTTGCTTAAATATGTCATCAAGGTTGTTTGTCCTTAGTTCATAAAATGTCCTCCCTCAGGAAAATGGGGCCCTCCTCATCTCCTGCCCCTTCCTGCTCCATGATTGCAGGTCCTGGGGGAGTATCTAAGGCTTGGTGTTTTCAGAGCAGATGGGCTGTCTTGTTGCCCCTCTGCCCATCTCAAGCTTCAAGCTCCCCTTAGTGGCATGTGTGCTGCCCTCTGCCATTGAAATATTCTTGCTGGAGCACACAGGAGGGTAATAGGCTCTCTCTGCTCTGTTACCGTTATACCATCTGCCCTAAATGTTGAACCTCTCCCTTGTTCTCGATTTCACTATAATGCTTTTCTTGTTTTCCTTAACATTTGTTAAAGCCTCAGCTCTGCCTGGCTCACGTGCACAGCACTTCATTTTCTGCACCCTCTTACATCGCTTTTACCTGTTTATGTGTGACTCATCCCCTGGCTGGCCCTTAAGTCCTCTCTGCCTTTTGTTTTTACCTAGAAGGCCTAAGAGGTGTGGGGTGGGCAGAGGCTGTGTAGTATGGGGGCTGTGTCTGGGCTTTGGATTTCATTCCATCCCCCTGCCCACCAACTGTGTAGCCTTGGGTGAGTAAGGTCTTCATCTGTAGAATGGGGAGAATGATCCGTACCCAGCTGTCCACTGCAGTCGCTGAGGTTGCCCAGCCCTTGCAGCCTGGATAAGCTTGCCTCAGACTTTCTTCCATGCCCCATAGAAATCCAGAGCCCTGTCCAGGCTTTCTGTGGTCACTTCTGTCTCTTTAGTTCTGTTTCTGTGTCTTCTGCGAACTCCATCCCATACTGGATTGACCCAGATGTAACTCGCCTTCCGCCTGTGTATCACCAAACAGCACCCCTTCGGGTGGTCATGCCAAAGATTTGGGGTCATAGGAAGTAGTTGTGTCACAAACTACACGACTCCACATGACGAACACCTGTTCTCAAAAGTCCTACAGTTCCCCTGCCATGGAGGGGAGAGGTAGGAGCCCCCTTCATTCCTATCACCAGCCTCCCTCCCTGTGTCCCCAGTCTGTCCCCTGTCTTCTGCATGGCCCTGGAACCTCTCAGGGCTTTTGGTTCTACTCAGAGCACGTCAGTCCTGTCAGGTCTAGATCTGTCAACCAGCCTCAGCAAGATGCTTCACTGAACAGTAGTTCCTCCACTCAGTACCATCCCCTTTCTTCTTCTTTTTTTTTTTTTATTAAGACAGAGTCTCGCTCTGTCGCCCAGGCTGGAGTGCAGTGGCGCGATCTCAGCTCACTGCAAGCTCCACCTACCGGGTTCACGCCATTCTCCTGCCTCAGCCTCCCGAGTAGCTGGGACTACAGGTGCCTGCCACCACGCCCAGCTAATTTTTTGTATTTTTAGTGGAGACGGGGTTTCACCGTGTTAGCCAGGATGGTCTTGATCTCCTGACCTCATGATCCGCCCGCCTCGGCCTCCCAAAGTGCTGGGATTACAGGCGTGAGCCACCGCGCCTGGCCCATCCCCTTTCTTCTTAAGGGGCTGTTGGTCATTGCTTTTTTTGTTACAATCATATTTGCCTAATAGAGTTAACATAATAATTAAATGAAAATGTACTAGCACCCACTGGTGTATAGTATTTCCTGTTGTTGTTACTATTATTACTGTTTTTGTTGTTGTTGTTGTTGTTGTTGTTTTTGAGACAGAGTTTCACTTTTGTTGCCCAGGCTGGAGTGTGATGGCACGATCTTGGCTCACCACAACCTGCGCCTCCCAGGTTCAAGCGATTCTCCTGCCTCAGCCTCCCGAGTAGCTGGGATTACAGGCATGTGCCACCACGCCCAGCTAATTTTGTATTTTTAGTAGAGTTGGGGTTTCTCCCTGTTGGTCAGGCTGGTCTCGAACTCCCGACCTCAGGTGATCCGCCTGCCTCGGCCTCTCAAAGTGCTGGGATTACAGGCGTGAGCCACTGCGCCCGGCTGTTACTGTTCTTATTTGTATTTAATAAAGTTCTTGACTTTGGGGGAGATTCCCATTTTTAAAAAAACAGCTGTGGTTGGATTTATGTATTCATTCAGCTGACTTGATTTAAATGGTATTAGGGTGCTGATTCTTGAGCCCAGGATGGGGCAAAGAGTCATGCTCTTTCTAAATAGGTTTAGCAGAATCTTAAGAATAAGGAGAGAGGGTTCCTTTCAAGCAGTAATTGAGAAATATTACTAGTGGGACTGTGGTGGGCTTGAAGGCACAGAGGAGGCAGGTTGAAAGGTCAGGGAGCTTTATACTGTAGGGTCATTTTTAAATTTTCTGACAGTAGGAAAAGTTATCTTTGAATTATTTTTGTTCTTAGGATTCATAATAATATTGATTTCCCTTAAAGCAGGCACAGCTAGATAAAGAAGCCTCTGTAACTTGTTCTGCCACCAAGTTTTTATAGTGGATTATTGACTGAATGAGGAGGATTTTCTTTTTTCTTTTTCTTTTTTTTTTTTTGAGACAGAGTCTCACTCCGTCCCCCAGGCTGGAGTGCAGTGGCACGATCTTGTCTCACTGTAACCTCTGCCTCCTGGGTTCAAGTGATTCTCCTGCCTCAACCTCCCAAGTAGCTAGGATTACAGGTGCACGCCACCACACCCAGCTAATTTTTGTATTTTGTATTTAGTAGAGACGAGGTTTCACCATGTTGGCCAGGCTGGTTTTGAACTCCCGACCTCAGGTAATCTGCCCACCTGGGCCTCCCAGAGTGCTGGGATTATAGGCGTGAGCCCCCACGCCCAGCCTTGAGGAGGATTTTCTCGTGGGCCATTCCTAGCTGGACCCTAGCTGCAGCCAGACCACTCTTTCCGGAACGTTTTTTGCTTGTGTATTCAACAATATTTCTAATTCCCACAAGTGTTCCAGGGAATGCTTCTGTTCTCACAAGACACTTCTAACTGGTAACACACGTTAAGGCATCCCATTCTGCTTGCATCTCATCTAACTTCAGTTTCAGTCATTTTTGCAGGGTGTTTTTATGGAATCATCAGTTTGCTGACCCTGTTTTCTGATTCCGCCTTTGTTCATTTTAGAGAGTTCTACTGTTTCGAACCATGGTTACCAAGGAGAAGGAGAAACTGGGGCTGGTGGAAACCAGCTCTGCCTCCCCGCATGTCACTCACATCACCATCCGCCGGTCCAGGATGCTGGAGGTGAGTGTGAAGCCTATGGAATCCTACCACAAGGAAGTGGGCCCTGCAACATGGAAGCTCTTTAGTGGACGGTCTCTGGCTTTTGAACTGTTCCTGTTACTCCTTGATCTGAAATTAAGGCTCTGGGAGCAGGAAAGGGGTCATTTGTCCTGTTGACTGCTCTGAACAGCTGCTTGGTTAAACATGTTCTCATTGCTGGAGACCCAGCAGTGTCTTCCTTTACCCCATGAGAGCTAGAGTATCCTGGGCTAGAGCATCCACCTTTTCATGTCCCTTTGAAATGAGGACAGGAGCTGCCAGTCACAGCGGCTGCACTAACACTCTCAGGTCTGTGCAAACTCCATTTGTCCCAGCAGGCACTTTGCTGAGACTCTCAACTGTGATTGTAGTATATAAGTGGAGTGGAGGTGTTAACATTTACTGAGTTATGTAGAGAAATACTTTTATCACAGAGCCAGAAGTTCTTTGTAGACAGAAACTTACAAGATACCACTGAAGTGACCCACCTAAGCTAAATCCGTTGTCTGGAACTACCACTATACGGTGACTCCATGTAAATTAGAGATAGGTACCCAGTCCTCATATGTCAGAAAATTGTCATAATACATTGGTTTTGTTGGCACAAGACCGTGCCTCCAATCTGCTGGAACATGGTTGTCATAAACTTAACTACCTACGATGTCTGTGTTATCCATGCCACAGCCTCCCCTGGGCTTGTATAGTGCACAGCCTACCCATACATGCTCATCCTGCCAGCGATAGAATTGGTGACTGAGCCACGGTCCCCATTCCCTGGAGAGGCTTGGCTTCATTTATTTGCCATGTTTGCACTTCAGACCTTTTTATCACACTCCAGCTGCAGTTCCCCATGAGCCTATCCTGCAGTGTAGGACAGTCACGGGATCCCCTGAAGTGTGTGGCCAGATAGCCACCCCCACCAGCAGATGGCTCCTGGCAGCAGCTGTTCCTCCTCACGTGTCTTCATTTTCTCCTGCGGTGCATCGTACCTTGTTTGTGTCACTCCTTACTGGAGAGTTTGTTTGAGTGCCCTTGGCCACTGGTGATCAATGCTGAGAGCTGCTAGGAAGGCAATGTGTGCTGAACAGTGGATGTTTCTGACATTCTTCAAGGTAGGCATAAGGAATTGAAGGGCCCACTGGGCCCTGCAGGCCATGTGAAGGAGTAAAGCTGGCTGAGTGGGTCTCATTACAGGAGCATTCTGTTTGCGTGCTAGACATGTAGAAATAATCTCCACTTCTGCACCCTCCTGTTCTTGAAACAGCCCTCTTGGTCTGTGTAGCTCTACTTGAGAAAAATAGCCCCTACGAGTGAGTTGATAAATGGCAACTGACACCCAGCCTCAGTGTTGGGGAGCAGTCGGAAGCACGTGCCTCCCCAGAAGAGGCCACCGCCACTCAGCTCCTCCAGACCTGCCATGTGACGAGGTGGGCTCCATAATGCTCTGAGTTTTTAAGAGAAGGCCAAAATTCAGATCTTCCAAGTTGTGAACTAATTGAACTCTGTACAGTGCCTAGAAAGTCAGATAACACCTGTCTTTCCACCAGATTCAACCTGTGGGCCACCCATTTGCAACCTCTGCTTTTGATTCAGAAAAAGCCCAATTGTGTGGTAGAGACTCCCTTTCTAGCACTTTCCTCTGCAGACCCAGATGCATCTCCCTTGTCTCTAGAAATCCTCAGCCCCACTACCCATCACGCCTACCCAGACGTGGCCAGCACCCACCCATGGGAAGAGTCTGGGGTGGTATAGATTGCAGTATCTCCTGAGAGTGGCAGAATCCACCGACTCCCTTCACAAATATCATTGCTTATTGGAAATTCACTTGACATCCCAGTTACTCTGGCCCTACTTTTTAAAGCATATCCCTCAGGGATGGCAAAAGAGATGTCTGTCTTAGGCTTTAGGCAAAGTCCCTTTTCCTCTTTACTTTCCACTGGAGAAGGGGAGAGGGTTGTTCATTGTTATCCCAGTTGTCGTAATCTGGTGGCTTGGTTATTAGAATATGAGAGCCCAGGGGCCTTTGCTGGATTTGGACACAAGGGGGCATCAGTAAGCTGATCTCAGACTCATGCTCTCCTGGGCATTGTTTCCTTTTTTTATGGTTAGTATTGAGGGCTATGCTTCTCTATTAGGCTTCCAGATATTTTTTTTTTTTTTTTTTTTTTTTTTTGAGGCGGAGTCTGGCTCTGTCGCCCAGGCTGGAGTGCAGTGGCGCAATCTCAGCTCACTGCAAGCTCCGCCTCCTGGGTTCACGGCATTCTCCTGCCTCAGCCTCCCGAGTAGCTGGGACTACAGGCGCCCGCCACCACGCCCGGCTAATTTTTTGTATTTTTAGTAGAGACGGGGTTTCACCATGTTAGCCAGGATGGTCTCGATCTCCTGACCTCGTGATCCGCCCGCCTCGGCCTCCCAAAGTGCTGGGATTACAGGCGTGAGCCACCGCGCCCGGCCGGCTTCCAGATATTAAAGTCCTGTAGGAAGGCTCTTCTTCCCAGAGGGTGAGTTTGGGCTGGAACTCTAGTATTCAGAACCGGAAGGATCCTCAAACATACTCTTACCCAGTCCTTTCCCCTGTCTCTGTCAAAGGCAGAACTGAGGCCAGAGAACTTCAGTCAAGGTCACTTGGATATCAGTGACAGAGCTGGGCCTGGAAGCCAGGCATCCGTTTTCTAGTTCAGTATTCCCTGTGCGTGCACGTTGAGATGCAGTGAAGAAGAGGAACGCTGACTCACATTCACCTCCCAAGAGGCATGGATATAATCCTCGCACATCCACGCCAGTTCCCAGAAGGCAGGAAATGTATCACAAGAGGCAGTCCCCTCTAAACGTTTAAACAAAGAGGCTGGTGTGGAGCTGATCAAGCAAGACTGAGATTTGAATCCAGTAAACGCTCCTTGAGCTAGGCCATGTGCCACGTGCTTTCACATGTACCATCCCATTTCATCCACATAACCACAAACGCATCTACTAACGCGTGTGAAGGCTGGGGAGGCATAATTTTAAAGCAGGTTGGAGGAACTCCTGCAGGCAGACAGGAACTTGTTGGAATTCTCCATCCGTTCTCATCTCAGTGCCAAGATAATGATCTTAAATTTAGGCAGAATGGTTTAAATGCTGTTACAGCTGCCTGGTGACTTCCTGTTTCTCCCTTTTGTCGTCTAACTTAATGATTCTCAAACTTTATGTACATAAAAAGTCCTTCTCAGGTTTGCCTCCACAAAACTGCGCTCCTGTTCCCACATGTGACTTAGGGGTCTTGAGAGGTAATTTTCCCTTGCCCACTAACTTTGAAGCCTAACCCCTGAATAAGATTCAGGGGCACCATAGGATAGTCCTTTGGGGATCACTGGGTGAACATGGCAGGAAGGCAGCAAGGGTTCCCCAAAACAGGTCTCACCACACTGGCATACTGCTCATTTGCTTTGTGATGAGGGGACCAGACGGCAGCTGAGTGGATGCTGTGGAGACGGCCTGTCTAACCTGCGAAGCATGTGACAGTGTTACAGTTGTAGCTGAAAGGGAGAAATGTGGCATGGCCTTCATAGGACAGCAGGGTTGATTGGTCACTTGTTCCATCACAGTGTCTGAAGACATCAGTTTCACCTGGTGATGGGGCCTCTCAAGTCGGGCCAACAGACTCTTCCCTGGGCCCTGTGCTGTTCAGCACTGTTTTTATAGTCACTGCTCTGAAATAAAAACCTCAGCACCCCAAGTACTAGGAATGCATTAGATGATGGAACCAGAAGCCAGGAAGGCCTCAACAGATTAGAATCAAGAGACAAACTAAACAGATGATTTAGTAGGAGAACTCCAAAGTTGTGGTTCTGGGGCTGTGCATGTTGAGGTCTGGATGGAGTAGATGTGCTGAATGGCTGTGTCCTAACAGAGCTGACCACCAGCCAGAAGTCCAGGCCCAGCACCACCCCCACATCTTGGTCTCTGCTCCGTGCGTTGGTCCCTGCCATCCATCTGCTCTGCTGCCAATAGAAAGATCTGACAGAAAGTCAGCCCTGTTACTCTTTGCCTAAAACTTTCTGCAGCTCCCATTGCCTTCAGGATGTCCCCTAAATTCCTCAGCATGACTTGCAGGCACTTCATGATTGGGAAGGCAGCGGGAGATGAGGGGTGATGGGTAATTCTTTTCATTTTACAGTGTTCTGTAGGTTTGATTTTTCTTCTTTTTTCTTTTTTTTTTACCATGAGCTAAAGATACTCTTAGCATTGAGAGAGAGAAAAATGTATCTTGTCCCGGTTTCTTTCATCCTTTGTCTGATGGCCAGGAGCTTGTCATGACTCATTTTGTCTAACTTCCCCATCTCACTGCTCTGTCCCCTTGAGGTCAGTCTCCCCTTGCCAAGGAGTGATACTGTCACATCCCCAAATGAATCTTTGCTTTTAATCAGCGCTCATTCAAAAGCAGGTGAGAACGGCTCCTGTCATGCATCCACGTTTCATAATTTGCACATTTGGTAATGATGCTGGGAGAGCTTCGCACAGAGGAGAGGGAACCCCGAATTGTGTGCATAAGGCTTTGGGCTTCCTAATGGGCTGTAATTCTGCTCTTGGCAGGACGGCTACGAGCAGCTTAGGCAGCTCTCCCAGCACGCCATGAAGGGGGTCATCCGTGTGAAGTTTGTCAATGACCTCGGGGTGGACGAAGCAGGGATTGATCAAGACGGTGTTTTTAAGGAGTTCTTGGAAGAGATCATCAAGAGAGTTTTTGACCCAGCACTCAATCTGTTCAAGGTATTTAAGGGGAGCGACAGCAGGGCTGACAGCAGCCAGATTCAAGAAGTGAAGAGCTGGGCTTATTTCTTGCAAGGCACTTGACCTCTGCCTCTCCCCGTCTTTTTGCCTTGCAGACAACCAGTGGGGATGAGAGGCTGTACCCCTCACCCACATCCTACATCCATGAGAATTACCTGCAGCTCTTCGAGTTTGTGGGGAAGATGCTGGGGAAGGCTGTGTATGAGGTAGGAACGTTAAGAAACAGAGAAATGTAAAATAAAATGTTAACGGTACCATGGGCTTCTTCATATACACATATGTGATCAGGCTTGGCCATGTAAACTGTCACTAGGATACAAGCGAGGACAGGGGCAGGAACCAAGGTTTGTTGTACACCAGTGCTAGGTACTTTGCCTGTGGCATCTCATCTTATCCCATCGACAGCCCTGTGACGGGGCTGCCGCTGTCCTGGCTATTTAAGGATGGGAGACCTGAAGCTTTGAGGAGTCACCTGTCCAGAGTTTCGTTGCTAGTTAAGTGGTAGAGGTGGAATTTGAACCCAGGCCGGCCCAAGTCCTAAGGCCAGCCCTTTTCTTTCCTGAGGCATGAGGAGTGGTGTGCAGAGCCAGATGGCCACACGGAGGCTGGGTCCCCGTTGTAGGAGGGCAGCATTTTGTGGAGTTTGATAGTTTTAAAATCTTGTGCTGTTAGAGCGAGTGCTTCCCAGCCATGGCAACAGGACAGGACCAGCTGTTCCTAGTCAGCCGTGTGACCATGTGCCTTCAAGTTTCTTTAGTTTTTAAGCCATGTTCTCGCATCAGTAAAGTGGAGATAAGAAAAGCCACATTCCTGGGTTGCCGTTAATGGTAAGTGAGGAGGGCCTCCTACGGTGCCCAGCAGCTGCTCACACCAGGTGGATCGGAGCAGTCATCCTCACCTTACTAAGAGGAAGTGAGTCTGGGTTTCCACTCTGTGGCCTGATGGGGTCAGGGTGATGTGGCCCACACAGCTCCTGTCCATTGAAACCCCGTCCATTGAAAGCCAAGGTGGGACCACCTTGAGTGGGAAGTCACCGCCTGTTCCTGGGGAGAGTCCTGTTTCCCAGGAGGAAGGAAAGCTGCAGCACAAGCCCAGCCAGTCTGTGTGGCCTTTGCAGCGGGCTCCAGAGCTGCAGGGACCTTGCCTGGGTCTCAGGCTCTGCTGAGCTTCTGGCCCAAGCACGGAGGAAGCGAGCCACCTGGGCAGCACTCCTCGCATACCCCAGGAACCTGGAGAAGCCAGATGCTTTCCAAACAGAAAGAGCCAGCAGCTGGGCCAAGCTGAGAGGGAGGTCTCAGGGACAAACTCCTTTCACTCTCGAATAATCCATTGTTCTCTCTGTCTGGAAACAGTCTATGTGCACGGGCCTCAGTCCCTGGCCATGATGGAATCAGGTGGCCCATCTGAGCCCCTGCCCAAACACCATCCAGTCTTCCTTGTGCCCTCCAGTGATTTGGGTCCTGGGCCCATTCTCTGTGCCTCTGTTTCCTCATCTGCATAATAGAAACAATTTCTCAGTTGATTTCCATTGAAAAAGTTAAAAGTCCCATTAGGACCCACCCGAGCACATGGCATATGTTTCCTTTAAACACGTTGCTGTGATGACACTCAGAAGAGCCTGGGCCACCTGGAAAGCATGGCCTCCTGGCTTCTCTGAATGTCATCCCATTTCCCAGGCGTCGCCTCTGTGTCCTTTCCCTCCCTCACTTCTGACAGTAATTGTGCTGACGAGAGAAGATGGGACCTGCTAGGCCCTGCGTGAGGAGTGGCATGGATTAACTCATTTACCCCTCACGGTCCTCTGACAGGCGTCATCAAGTCCGAGTGACTGTCCCCTCTCAGCCTCTTCAGTCCACGTGTCTCTCTCCACCCTCCTGCCGCTACCCTGGCACAGTCTGTCAGCGTTTTCCCCTGGCAGCATGCCACAGCCGTCTGGCTGTGTCTGCCTCTTGTCTTCCTCTCGCCAGCCCATTCATTCCCCACATAAAAGTGCAGTTCTGTCCGTTCCCTGCTCAGAGCCCTCTGGACAGAATCCAGCCTGCAGCGAGGCTTACGGGCCCTCCCTGACCTGGCCCTGCATCCTCATTGGACATAGCTTCCATTGCTTCCGTGCCCTCCATCGCTGGAGTATGCCTGGGGCCTCGTACCAGTGCCTGGCTGGCTCCTTTAGGCCTCACTTAGCTGGCTTTTCCTCCCGGAAGCTCCCCAACTCTGCCTTTGGGGGAGAGCTTATCCTCTGTGCTCCTCTGGCCCCTGCCAATGCCATGGCTGCCCTGAGAGCTTGTGGGGGCTGGTACTGTGCACGTTCCATCCTCTTAACTGAGAGGCTGGTGCTGCCCCCCACTGACAGGTGAGACAGCTGAGGGCCCCTGGCTTGGCAGCAGCCCAGCTAGGATTTAATCCCTGAGCACTGTAACTCCAAACCATGTGTCCTGACCACTGCGCTGTCCCCAGGAGGGACTCAGTTGTATTTGGTAGAGGATGGGGAGATACTGCCCTCCGGATTGGAAACTTAGGAGGGGCCTGGAAATGCCGATGGCACCCCTGAGCCATGCCTGCACCCTGAGCCACCCCGATCCAAATACTGCATCAGAATCCTGGCTGATGGACAGCTCTGCTTCTCTGCTCTCCCAGGGAATTGTGGTGGACGTGCCATTTGCATCCTTCTTCCTGAGCCAACTGCTTGGGCACCACCACAGCGTCTTCTATAGCTCGGTGGATGAACTGCCTTCTCTGGACTCCGAGTTCTATAAAAACCTCACCTCCATCAAGGTGAGCATGGAATGGTGGGTGAGCTAAGCCAAGCACTGGTGTGAACTCACAGCTTGCGAAGTACCAGAAGGAGATGGCCTGTCCTCTCTTATTGCTGTTGCTGTAGCTGCTGCAGGCCCCTCACATCCTGCTGTGGGCAGTCGCACTCGGGGCTGATCCTCACAACCTCCTTCCTCAAAGTCACGAATGACTTTCTTTGCATCAAGCTGTTCAGCAGCCATGGGTGTTCCCAGCACCAAAGCAGCACCTCAGGGGAGGGTTAAACCTCTAAGCACATAGTGCTCCATGGCCCTAACACTTTCCCCTTCTCTGTTACATTAGCGCTATGATGGGGACATCGCTGACCTGGGCCTGACGCTGTCTTACGACGAGGACGTCATGGGTCAGGTAGGTCCACCCTTTGGCTGAGCTCCCTTTCCACTGCCCCCATGGGCTCCTGAGACCTGCCGTGTTATTTGTGTTTTCCTCAGAAAGAGCCCCAAGCTGAGGCTCTGTCTGGTCCCTTGTCCTCCCCACCCCTCGCCCATCCTCCTCCCCTCTTGCCAGGAGGGAGGGCCCCCTCCTTTCCTTCCCAGTTGACCTGGCCTTTGAAGCTTCCCGCAGAGACCCTGCTTTCTTATATCGCATTTTAGGGTAATTCCCCATTTGTAACATGGCTTTTCGTTACCATGGTGAGGATTAGCCGTTACAAATGGAGGATTATGTCTTAGAGAAGGGGAAGATGCCACCCGAGAAGCGCCTCAAGCAGAAGCCTGTCCTTGTTCATTCTCGGCATACAGAGCAGAGCAGGGAGCAGAGACCCTGGTCTCAGGGCCGCAGCACATCTCCTCCCATGGTTCCTTCTGGCTTTTCTCTGTAGCAGCCTCCGCCCCCTTTGATTGTGTCCTGGTGGAGGTCCCTGCATGAGGCTCTGGGAGTGCAGGTCCGAGGGCCGCTCAGGAGAAACCACGCCATGAGCTTCTTAATGCAGAGCCGACTTATTAGACTTGCGCTTGGGCACCTCAGAGAGAACCCCCAGTCTCCCTGAGCCACACTTTCCATATCCATTTGCCAGATGCGAGTCCTGGATGGGCCCAGTCTGTAAGCACCGCGGGGAGCCCTGCGTGGCCTGTCCTCCTGAAAGGCCCCTGGGCAGGCTGGCACGTGAAGGCTCTGAGCAGCCTGTAAGGAGGAAACCAAAGTGGAGCTGAGTTAATCTCAAGCTTCCCTAACTCCTGGGACACAGAACTCTTCTTTGAAGGAAGGAAAGAATGCTGTCTCGCAGGATCGTTCTCTACAGAATAGCTCACGGGCAGGGTGTTCCTGGAATCAGGGGAAACCTCAGGCTGGCTGATTCTTAAGGGCCCTTTCAGCTTTAAAACCCACTGTTGCCACCCGAGATGCTGACAGCAGTGGGACTGGGATCAGTGTGTTCCTTTCTAGAGCTGTAGGGTTATAGAATCTTCACAGAATTTCTATTAAAATTGGCTTCAAATGATATGTCCTTTGATTTTTAGGTGATCCACAGAAGTGTTCTTGAAGTTGAAAGAAGCGGTTGATTTTACAGAGTTTAAAATAAATCTATAATCAGATGTTGAGGCTTCGTCCTGACATAATTTTTCTCCCGACTATAAAGATAATGAAACTTCTAACAAAAAAAATTAGCTCTAATATGAGCAAAAGATGAAAATGCAAGCTGCCCGTAATGCCAGTGCCCACAGGGTGCCCGTGATAGTGTGTTACCTGCAAAGAGTCCTTTGAGACTCTTTCCCGAGTCTCCCTTTCCAGAAATGATGCCATTCTGTGCATGTTACATCAGTGGCCTTTTTTCACCTTTTTAGTAAACGCACATTTTCATCATATTGTTTAGTACCTGCACAGTATTCCAGGGTATGGATGTACCAGTGTTTATTTAACCGTCCTACTCTGCTCCGAAATGCCAACACATTCCCCTCCATGACATCCCGAAGTCTTAATACAAATGTTTGAACAAGGATTGGGTGAGAAAAAAACCTTTCATATCGATCATGCAGGGTCTGCATGTTGATATTTCAGCCTTGACTTTTTATGAGAAAGGATGGTTCCCAAGCATGTGCCATCTTAATTCCATCATTATCATGGATGTTTGTGCTGGTCCCTCTCATCTCCGGGAAGCTTTATTTCCCCATTAGAGTCCTCCCTATTAATTACTCCCATCTTCTCCCCCAGCTTGTTTGCCATGAACTGATTCCTGGAGGGAAGACCATTCCTGTTACAAATGAAAATAAGTGAGTATAGCAATTAGGTTTTTAAGGTCACCACTTGAAAAGACTTCATTCTGGCTCTCTGCCCTTATGTTGAGAATTTATTAAGATAGATTGAAGTAGAAAGAGGCCATAGATATCATAATGGAATTTACCGGTTACAGTTCATAGGCCAGAATTGTATTAAATTCAATTTGCGGCCGGGCACAGTGGCTCATGCCTATAATCCCAGCACTTTGTTAGGCTGAGGTGGGCAGATCACGAGGTCAGGAGTTCGAGACCAGCCTGATCAACATGGTGAAACCCCGTCTCTACTGAAAATACAAAAATTAGCTGGGCGTGGTGGTGCATGCCTGTAATCCCAGCTACTCAGGAGGCTGAGGCAGGAGAATCGCTTGAACCCAGGAGGTGGAGGTTGCAGTGAGCCAAGATCGCACCAGCGCACTCCAGCCTGGGCGACAGAATGAGACTCCGTCTCAAAAAAAAAAAAAAATTGATTTGCAAAATAAGAATTGACCATTTATTTTTTGCAGTAGCACTTCTAAGGTCAGAGGCACCCAGGCCACGGTGTTCTTAGGAGTTTAATAACGGCCCTAGATGCTGACAGATGGATTCTGAGCCATTCAGCACACTGTCCTGAACCCAGAGGGCACAGAGGTGGAAAGACATCTTGGCGGGGAGGGGCAGATCATTTTGGATGATAGCACGTGGCAGTTGTATAAAACAGTGTTCTTGAGAAGACACCGTGATGAATTCAAATGCCACAGACGGAGGTCCTTAGACATGGGAATTGGAGAGACTCTGAGGCCCAGCAACTGTTGTCACAGATAAAGGGCTCTGCAGAATCTATCATAAATGTCATCCTTTTTGGTCCCTAGAAGCAAAACCTCTCAATGCATGGTCTCCACTCGGCCCTATTGTCACCTAAATAAAACAGTGGAGCCTGGCATGAGAAGCAGACATTGGCCCCCTTGTCAGTTTATCAATCTCCCGCCGCCAGGCTCAGTTGAGCATTTGAACTGTTAATTGGAGCATCAGTCTCTTTAGTGACAAGTGAGGGCTCAGTCCCACCTGGTGAGTCATTTGAATCAGATGCACGTCACAGTCCAGTGTTCCCAAGCATCATGTTCCTCTCGGATCAGGTGGTTCAGTCAGTCTGCAAGCTTGGGACTTTTTTATTTAGACTGTCACAAACGTCAGGAGAACAGACCCTGTTTTCATAATGATTGAAATACACCGGCCTTGCTCCTTGGCCACAGGGCATTAGTTTGAAAACTTAGAAGGAACAAAGTGCAGATTGGGAGGGACTGCCTGGAAGAGTAGAGAGGGCCCAGCCAGGGCCAGAGAGAGAGCATGGTGAGTCCTGCCCCTGCCTGCCATGTAACCTGTAGCCATTCCTTTAGGGGGGTGCTTGTAGGGCAATGTGTATAAAATACCTTCCTGGGTGTCAGGCTCAGAGGAGGGCTTAAATGACAGCAGTGATGTTTACCATCCTCAGATGGGTGACGTGTCACATGGATCCTGCCACCCCCTGAGAGGACACGCATTGCCAGGTGTTGCAGCTTGGGGGTGACGGTAGGTAGTCACTCACTCTCCCCACATAGACACTGGCTGCTAAGTAGAGCGCCCAGAGGAGGTAGGTGGGAGCAGGCTGTGCTGGAGGGAGAGTCCTGTCCTGCTGGGAAACCTCCTATGTGGAAACTTGTTTCACAGATTCTTAGCATTTATAGCATAAAGCCTCAGGTCAGGGTAAGGATACTCAGTTCTGCATACTAACTCAAAAGGCCTAGCAGTGCCCGTTTCTCCCTCTTTAGGGGTGATACTTGATCTTGCACTTTATGAGTGTTGGATGTTTCCCATACTCTCTTCTCTCGTATCTCCCTCTCTCCTTCCCTCCCTCTCACCTCCTCCCTTCCTCTCCCCCTTTCTCAGTAAAGTGGAGCAGTATTCGTCACCTGCTTCAAAGTATACCTGGAAGGAGAAGCAATGATAGGAAAATCATATTTGTATGTATTAATGTACAGGTTTGCTGCTGGAAAATTTTTTTAAATAGGGATATTTTTGAGATCACTAAAGCTTTAGCATTGTAAAACATTTATTTGGACTCTACTGATTTGGAATTGGTGAGAGTCATACATGGGCCGGGCTCAAGTTCTTTGCTAAGAAATCAGTGATGCAAGGCTGGGTGCGTTGGCTCACACCTGTAATCCCAGCACTTCGGGAGGCCAAGGCAGGTGGATCACCTGAGATCAGGAGTTGAAGACCAGCCTAGCTAACATGGTGAAAAAATTAGCTGGGCATGGTGGCAGGCGCTGTAATGTCAGCTCAGGAGACTGAGGCAGAAAAATCACTTGAACCCAGGAGGCAGAGGTTGCAGTGAGCCAAATCGTGCCATTGCACTCCAGCATGGGCGACAAGAATGAAACTCCATCTCAAAGAAAAAAAAGAAAAGAAAAAGAAAAGGCCAGGCGTGGTGGCTCACATCTGTAATCCCAGCACTTTGGGAGGCCGAGGCGGGCAGATCACCTGAGGTCAGGAGTTTGAGACCAGACTGGTCCAACATGGTGAACCCCATCTCTACTAGAAATACAAAAAAATTAACTGGGTGTGGTGGTGCATGCCTGTAGTCCCAGCTATTTGGGAGGCTGAGGCAGGAGAATCGCTTGAACCCGGGAGTCAGAGGTCGCACTGAGCCGAGATCGCACCACTGCACTCCAACCTGGGTGACGGAGTGAGACTCTGTCTCAAAAAATAAATAAATAAAAAGAAAAAAGAAATTAGCAATGCTAGCAAGCCTGTTGGAATGTATGTAACCTGTTGAGAGGATTATATGCTTTATGCAGTTGTAGTTGAGGGCACTGTGTTCATCAGAGCAGACCCAGAGACCCTCTGCTTGGAACCATTGTAAGTTGCTCTGACTTCCCAGTTGAGTCCACTCCTAGCCCAGCTGCGTGTTTAAAGCATCTGCAGGTCCGCCTTGTCATAGCATTAGACTGTTGATCCAGATTAGCAAGGTTTTGATTAAAGTTTTGACATGAAACAATTTTTTTCTATTTTAAAACTTATTAGAGGACTGAATGGTATCTTAATTGATTTATGTCCAGAAGAATGAGATTAAATGAAAGTCCAAAAAGCACCGTTTGTACTAAGAAGGGCCCTCTTCTTACCTGGGGAATGTCTCCTTGTGATTCCCAACATAGTGGGGGCTTACCCCAAAGTGTGACCTCTGGGTTTTGGGGAGGAGTGAATGATGCAGTGCCCTCGAAGGCTTGATGTGTTCACAGTGGCGTATGGTGTGCAGTTCGTGAGTGCTGTCGTCATTGTCGCCATTGTCATTGTTCTGATGAAACACTCTGGTACTATTTGTGTTTTTTGTAAAATGGTTCAGAAATGACTAGACTCGTCTTTCAGCCCATTGGTGACAGCCTACCCCGTCCTGTTAATTGTCATTGTTATCTCTTCCTTGTTGGCAACAGAATTAGCTACATCCATCTGATGGCACATTTTCGAATGCACACTCAAATAAAAAACCAAACAGCTGCCCTCATTAGCGGATTCCGTTCCATTATCAAACCCGAGTGGATCCGAATGTTCTCAACTCCTGAACTGCAGCGTCTCATCTCTGGCGACAATGCTGAGATTGATCTGGAAGATTTAAAGTAAGAGGCGGGTGGGGGGAAGGGTGAAATTCCTTGGCCTCCCAGAAAGCCAGCTGCTCCCTCGCTGGGTTCCTTTTAGAGAGTTGTTTTAGGAGCCTGTCTCCAGATCTCCTTCTCCTCCCTGGACTGGCTAGACTGCTTTGGATTAAAAGCTTGACCACTTGTCTGCCTAGAGATTAAGAAGTGGAAGCAGGCCTGAGGACTGGGGGTTCTCTGAAGCTCTAGGAGATGGGGTCAGAGGATCTGGGGTTGGCCTCTGCTTGGGAACAGCAGGGCCAGCTCTCAAATTCCCCACCCTTTTAGCTTCCCAGGGAGATAGAGTTATTGAGGCATGAACTTCTGGCTTTAAGAGAAATTAGTAGTGTTCCCCAGGCCTGCCAGAGTGGACCGTGCCAGCTGTCTGCATGACCTGCCTGCCTGTCCATAAGTGCCCACGCTAGCCCGTTGCTGAGCCCAGGTCTGTATTGCTTTCAGGAAGCACACAGTCTACTACGGTGGTTTCCATGGAAGTCACAGAGTCATCATCTGGCTCTGGGATATTCTGGCCTCCGACTTCACACCGGATGAGAGAGCTATGTTTCTGAAGGTATTTTATTTATTACCTATGCATGCATGCATGTATTCTCATAAACCTGGAAGGCCAGTTGATGTAATAATTTACGCTGAAGAAACTGAAATTATCAGGAGGACCTCAGATAGTCAGCACATCCTCTCCCACAGGCAGGCCTCCCGGTAGGCCAAGCAGTAACCAGAGAGGGGCTTGAGGGGCACGGCCGAGCCTGCTGTGTGTCCCTGGCTGCAGGGACAGGCCCCCTGCACAGGTGGGCATACCTGTTGTGCTCGGCACTCCATCCTCCCCTTCGGCTATGCTGGCCTTGATAACATCTTTTTTCTTTATTTCCTTTCATTATAGAAGTAAATGACCCTCTGCTTGGAACCTTACCTTAGGAAAATACAGATAAGCAAAATATTAAACAATTGCTGTTCCTCCAGTATGGAATTGTCAACTCTCTACACTCCTACTCACCAGGGACTATCTCTCTATACCCATTTTCTCAGTAGCGTAAGACACACATACACACCCACAGTGTCCCAATAAAACACACACAATTGCTTAGGCTGATATCAAGATGTATTTTTGCAAATAAAGTGGCTGACGTTAACTGGTTCCCCAGTTATGGTGTCTGTAAAAGTTGTAAATGTTCAAAATATTCCCCTAATGCCATTGCATTGTTTTTTGTTACTGACATCAGCAGTGTGTAAGTATTTTCTAGGATGCTGGATGGCACACACGCTTCTCTGTGTATGTGTTATATATGTGTATATTTCTCTAAAAATGGGATCCTATCATTTCCCACCAGCCTTTCTACTTGACAGAATATCAATGAACATTTTGCCATGTTCTGGTGGTAAATTTAGTGCCTTGAAATGTTTTCTTTTGGAGGTTTGGGCTTGAACAATCTCATGTGGCCTCATCTGTTGAGGCAACCTGGACAGTGTCACTGGCAATTAAAATGACAGCTGGTTTCCTCTCTCCTGGGTGGCCATTCTGAGGAGAGTTTATTCCTGTTGAAGAGGCCCTCATGCAGTCCAGCAGATAACACAAATGCCCCACATCCACACAGGTCTCCGGGGATTTAGGGTGGGCAGGCAGACAGAATTCCAGAAGTTGATTCTGGGAGAATCAGTTCAGTTTTCCCAGAAGTGCCTCATGGGCAAAGCAGTTTCTGCCGAGCTATAAAACGGCTCATGCTGGCCCCTCCTACAGAGGAAAACCAGTGTCTCATCATTGTGCAGGTGCTGCCCCACAAAACAGGTGTGTTTGTGTCTTTGGATAACCTGTCACCAAACCTACAGTTCCTTACCATGTGCCTGCCCTTTGTGCAGCTGCAGACAGGCCCCAGAGCCAAGCAGAAGAAATGTAACCCTTGCCCAGGAGTGGATGTGACCACGACCACGCTTCTCTTAAAATGTAAAGCAAGCAGAGCATCCAGGGGTTTCCTGTGTCCTCCGCCCCTCCCCGCTCACAGGAGTGGGAAAGCTTCCCTCCCTCCTTTCACCCACCTGAATTTGCAGCGGGCAGACCTGAGCCGGCCTAAATTGGGATGCACAGATACTTCTGTGTCTGTCCCCTTATTCTTAAAACAGGACTAACCACAGCCCCGACACACAGCATCCGTAGAGTGATTGGATGAGGTTGCATTCAGGGAATGCTCGTCACAGTGTGGAAACACAAAAATGCTTCCTGCATTGATGCTGCTATGGTTTTTATAAATAAAACATGTTAGAATAGGAATAGATCTTGTTAATACTCTTTTTAAAACTTTTTTTGATGCCCGACACACATAAACTGTCTTTGGATGGTCTCAGGAATCTCAGAACCATTTATAACAGACCCAAACCCTCAACTTGCCCCTGAGTTTTGGAGGACAGCTTGATGATGTAAGTGACAAGCCCCTGTATCCCCTAGAGAAGGGAGAACATTCTTGGCTACTGTTGAGTTAAAGTGAATGGTTTCTTGGGACACTGCTGTGCAAGTTTATCACTTAGATTTCCAGGCTGGTCAGATGCCTCTCTCCAGGCACGAGCTAGCACATTTGCGGGAATAACGCAGGGGCTGCCACTTGGAGAACGCCGGCAGTTCCCAGGGGGTAGCAGGGAAGTGTGGCTGGCTGCCCACAGGCCCCACTAGGGCTGCCGGCACCTTGGCCTGCTCTGCAGCCTCACTGGCTCTGGGGCCTCATTTTTGTCAGTGTGCTGAGAGGTTATTAGTCTCTTGCAGCAGGTCCCCCAGGGCCCCAGCACATAGATCACTCTAAATCAGCAGGCCCAGGGCTCAGGTGACTGCACCCGTGCAGTCCCCTCTGCATGAATAAGGAGCCGGCAGGATGCCAAGTGCAAGGCCAGTGAGGGCGGGTCTCCTGGGCTCCCTCTGTTCGCGCCACGTGCACTGGGTGCCACCAGCCTCCGCCTCGCCCTCACCGTCTCCCATGTTCTCGTCACATGGTCTCTCTATGGGAGGGTGTCAGCTGCTGCTCTGTTCCTCTTAACAATCCCACAGGAGACCTGCCTCCCGGGGACGCCTCACCAGTGCCCTGGCTGGGCATTTGTGGTGTTCCTACTCTGCAGTCACACGTGCTCTCACAAGTGGCCAGTCGCACCTGTTCGGTATGGGTTTCATGTGTCTTAGTCCCCGAGAGCAGCACCCTTGAGAGAGATGTACGGCGTGTGCCAGTTTTGGGGCCAGATCCACCCCGCCACCCCATACAGCTGGCTAGACAGCAGTTACAACACGGTAACAGACAGAGCAAATACATGCTACACAGCTGCAAGGGCCTGTCCTGGAAGAGCAGGAGCTTGCCCCGTCCCCACTGACCCTGCTTTGTGTTGCAGTTCGTGACCAGCTGCTCCAGACCCCCGCTCCTGGGATTCGCCTACCTCAAGCCTCCATTCTCCATCCGCTGCGTGGAGGTGTCGGACGATCAGGTACCCCCACGGGGTGGGTGGGGAAGAGCCAGCCTTGGGCAGTGTTCCTTGACTTCCCTCTTGGTGGTTGTCTGCTGTGCCCACTGTGCAAGGCCCTTATCTAGTCCATATCTCAGCAAGACAGGCAGCTGGACCCCTCAGAGCCAAGTGAGGAGGGCCCCACAGTTCCCACGGCAGGAGAACCAGCCAGCCCCAGAGAGACTGCCCACGGACTCAGCCCTCTCTCGGCAGCCCCTTTCTCTTTCCTTCCTCAGGGAAGGGTACCTGGAGTGGGGGTGGGTACGTGCTGTTTTTAGTGGTGTCTGGCCTCACCAGGGCTCCAGATCTGAGGCAGCATGGGAGAAAGTGAGAGAGGAGGCTCAGGAGGCAGACAGGTGCAGACACGAATGCTACTCCTACCCCAGCAGGCTGTGCACGTCCAGGCTCGCTGCTTCATTTCCTCATTGGCCAAAGGAGAAGGAAAGCCTTCAGGGTTACGGAGCTCTGTGTGTCTCAAGCCTGGCCCACTGTGGGTGCTCAAATGAGAGTCCTACTCCCCATAAAAACCCACTGGCCGCCTCTGGGTGTAGCTGCCTCTCATGATGCAGTTTGAGCCCGTGATGCCACCTTGTACAGGGAGCTACACAGTCCTCGGCCTCCATGCTTAAGGGAAAGTTGGCCCAAGTCATGGTCTGCCACCGGCCACAGCACCGGTGAGGAGGGAGGAGTGCCTTCAGAAATGTTTGGGCACCTAACAGAGTTTTTACAGCATTCTACTTTTTGACAATTGGTTAACCAGTAATTCGCTGTGAACCGGAAGGCCCCATTTCCAAAAGCTTACTTAGTGCAGGAATTCTCTGTGCAGGCCCCAGGGAGAAGGGGTTCCTTCTCTGGAAGCCAGTCGTCTTGTGTCTGGGGCTTGACCTCGGGTAGTGGTGCCAGGGCAGCGCCCTGCACTCTGCCCAGCATCCAGGGACTGGCCAGATCCCCTCCCTGGGCTCCCTGGCCTTGGCATCTGCCTGGGTTCCCAAACCAGGCCCTTCCCAATCCAAGGCCATGATGTGTGCCTTCAGGACACCGGGGACACTCTGGGCAGCGTCCTCCGGGGCTTCTTCACCATCCGCAAGCGGGAGCCAGGCGGCCGCCTGCCCACCTCCTCCACCTGCTTCAACCTGCTCAAGCTGCCCAACTACAGCAAGAAGAGCGTCCTCCGCGAGAAGCTGCGCTACGCCATCAGCATGAACACGGGCTTCGAACTCTCCTAGCTCCTGTCCCGGCCCTGCCTCCAGGGCTCCTGGGCTGCCAGGGACCTTCAGCTCCCAGAGGCAGTGTGGTCCCTGGGAATGTGACCAACATGCCAGGTGACCTTGGCCCCTAGACCCTCTCTATAGCCATGAGACTCCTTGTGGCCTCAAGAACTTTAGACGCCCACGACAGCACTACACAGCATCTCCAGGTGATGCCCAAGGCACAGGGCTGCAGAAAATAAACCTCCAGATTCCACCAACACGGGTCCATTCTTCCTGGTAATGGCAGAGGGGCTTCTTTTAGCTAGTTTGATCTTTTGGGAGTCTGTCTTTCCTTAGCCCTCTGAGTGAGCTGTGTATGAACAAGTCCCAGGAGTTCCAAGAGTCTAGAGTGGTTTTTGCAGCATGGGTCTTGAGTGTACAAAGCCTACTGTGCGTGAGATCCTCTCCTTCCGTTTCTGAAATCTCTTACTCAGGTAAGGCCTCGCCAAGCCTCTATGCACCCCACAAAGTTTCTGCCTCCATGCCGTCCACAGCGCCTCTTCCCAGACAGCCAGGCCCATCTGCTGCCCAGGGAAGCGCGGGCGCCTGCTAGGGACGCTATGGACACCGTGAGTCCAAGGCGCTGCTCCTGCCTTGAAGCCACGCGTTCCACGCCGCGCCCCTCCCGCTTTCTGCGTCCTCAGAGGGCTGAGCTGCCAGGGAGCCTTCCCGGACCTGTTCCCGTCCTATGCATTCACATTGGCATCCTGGTTTGGGAGAAGAAAAACATTGGCCCGTAGCAGCAGCCCCGTTTCCAGAACGTGCTGGCTGTTACCCAAAGCCTGCTTGTCCTGCGGAGGACGGCTGCCTTTGACCCTGCTTATTTGTCTCACTGGTTATCTAATGAGGAACAAACACTAACCTAAGGTACACATCCCGTCTGGGCGGTGGCTTCACTCCAGAGTCTGCAAAATCCCAGGAAACTTGGGTCTTGCTGCCCATCCTTCCTCAGCACAGGGAACCCGGAAGCCCATTGCACTGACAGAGGCTCACACCCTCTGGGTTTTGTTTTTTTTTTAACTTCATTTCTCTTCCAACCCATTGTGTTCCTCTGCCCTCATTCTTTACCTTTGTTGTAAGAACTTTAGCACCAGGGAACTGAGGCAGAGGCCCTGTTTGTGGTCTGTGTTGACAGCCACCCACCCTCTCCCACCTCATGCTCCTGCACCTACACCACCAAGGTTGATGCCAGATTCGAAGCCAGGAAGGCCCAGTCCCTCCTCTGCTCTCCTCAGAGACGCAAAACATTTTCCAACAAGAGCTGTCACAGTGGCAGCAAAGCAGGGGCCACCCGTCTCCACAGTCCTTCAGAGTTTCAGCTGCATCCTGGTGTCCCACCCAGGTCAAGCCCCCAGGCTTCTGGAAAACAGTGTGTGCTCTACTTTGATGGAAACATGGCAAGGAATTTAAAGACAGGAATGTATTAATATTATTGAAGGTGTGTTCGTAACCTCTGATTCTGTGGACTTGCCACTTTCTCCAAACGCTCGGTTCCTTTGAAGATTTCTTCTGAACGTGTGTGCGCACGCTGGGCGGGTTTGTGCATACATGCGGGGACCCCAGACTGTCAGCACAGGGAAGATGGATCCCATCCTAATTTTTATCACCTGAAGGTTGGAGCCAGTGAGGGACTGGGAGAGAGTGATTTATAAGCACCAATATCAACTTCATGTGGATTTTTGACAAGGAGGGGTAGTTTGTAATTTCATTTAAATTCTTTTCAGCAGCTGGAAATATTGCACTATCTGAAACACTGAATCTGCTTTTGTAACTGGTGTTCACTGACACCTTGATGGCTCTTGATGGCTCTAAAAAGTTGTAGGACTTTTTGTTTTTGTAGCTAACTTATGGATTGAGATGTGATCAAAGGCTTTATTAAATTTGTACTTCAGCATATGATGGCTGCGTTCTGCATTTCATTCCACCATATGCCTGGACCGTTCCTGCTTGGGTATCTGGGCTTAGGGAGCATGTAGGCTTCCACATGGAGGGAAGATGTGGAGGGGCGCAGAGCACATGTCCTCGCCTCCCCAGCCAGAGTTCAGGGTTGTTGGCAATCTGTCCTATTTGCTTCCAATTGTGTTTCAAGAAGTAACACATTTCAGATGAGCACCCTCTATGGGCCCATCCCTCTCACCCACTTCCCAGAGGCAGCTGTCACCATAGGTTGGGTGTATATCTTTGCAGTCCATGTTTTACACAGTAATATTCTTTTTTTGTTTTTTTGAGATGGGGTTTTGCCATGTCACCCAGACCAGTCGCGAACTCATGGGCTCAAGTGATCCGCCCACCTTGGCCTCCCAAAGTGCTAGGATTACAGGCATGAGCCACCACGCCCAGCCAGTAGTAACTTTCAAAAGTGATCAACAGATGTTGAACAAACCCAGATAAGTGTCTGGAGTGAAATTTTACAGCTACTTCTGGGTGTGCCAGGCGTTGTTCCCTTAGTGAGGATTGCACTTGCTGTCTCCCCACAGGACACGCAGCCCTTCTCACTGCATTCCCCAGCCAGGTTTCCTCGGCACCGGGAGCCCGGGTCAGACCTGCCAGGTGTTTGCCCTGCCTTGGTGCTTCTGCCCTGACCCTCGGCAGCTCTGATGTCCCAGTGGCTTCTCGCTGCTCCCCTGACCTGGGAAGCCCCTGAGGATCAGAGCACAAACTTGGCTTGTTAGGATCCAGTCAGGAAAGAACCCTGGAGAGGCTTGTGGCCTCTCTGGAAGTCAGATGTCTCAACACCCAAGAAGAATTCATGCACGCAGGCGTCCTCACAAGGAGCGTTCATGTAACTAAAAGAAAAAACAGTGTAACCCCCCGCCTCCCCAAAACACACATCGCCAGCCTCCAGTGTGAGGCACACCCACCTAAAACTAAAGCTTTATTCTGTGACATTCTGGCTTTTTTTTTTTTTTTTTTTTTTGAGATGAAGTCTCGCTGTCGCACAGGTTGGAGTGCAGTGGCGTGATCTCAGCTCACTGCAGTCTCCGTCTCCCAGGTTCACACCATTCTCCTGCTGCAGCCTCCCACATAGCTGGGACTACAGGTGCCCGCCACCTTGCCTGGCTAATTTTTTGTATTTTTAGGAGAGACGGGGTTTCACCGTGTTAGCCAGGATGGTCTTGATCTGACCTTGTGATCCGCCCGCCTCGGCCTCCCAAAGTGCTGGGATTACAGGCATGAGCCACCGCGCCCGGCCAACATTCTGGCTTTTACTTACAAGTTATCACTACAAAGAGAAAGGATGTCTTTATAACCAGGAAAAATAAGTGAGTTTTTAAAATTATTTAAATGGAAATGTAATATGCTGACAGAACTTGCAAGTGCCTAAGAATAATTAGCTGGAACAGAGTTTGAGAAGTGCTGGCCTCCACTCTTCTGACAGCAGCGGAGCCTGTTAGCAGACAAGGCACTGCTGAAAGCCATAGGGTCTGGACAGCTGGGTTCTCGCCAAGCTTGGCTGACAAGTAAATCCAGGACCCCTTTAGGCCTCAGGCTTATCTCCTGGAAACTTATCAAATTGGCCAGAGTGGCCGGAGAACTGTGGAAGTGGTTCCTTCAGTGCTGTTTTCCAAGAAGCAGAGCGTGGGCTCTGGAATCGCAGAGACGTGTGAGCAAACCCCAACCCTCCACTTCCTGCCCCATGTGGAGGGCAGCCTCCCTGTGTGTTCCTTATCTGGAACACGGGAATCTTGATGTCCCCTCCAGAGCACGTGAGGATTAAATGCAGTTACATATAACGCACCCAGCGCAGCACCTGGCACCAAATACGCATCCGTTAGTCCTCTTCCTACATTTCCTCACCTTTCACTTTAAGAAAACAGGGCTGCCCATGACCCTGGAGATCAGGCTCGGATTAAGCTTCCAGAGTGGCTCCTGCTGCTGCTGCTGATCCCAGCAGGGTGAGGAGATGCTGGATGGAGAGCAGTTATCTGTTGCACTTAGGCAAGATCGGAGGAAAGTCACATTCCCTCATCCACACTGCCGCCTCTGAGGAATCGTCTGAGTGGCACAGAACAGAAGCAAAGTGCCTTTCAGCCAGAAGGATCCAGCCAAGGCGTTTCCAGGCCCCTGTGGCCTCAGGGCACCTCACTGTGCCCCCTACACTGCACACACAATCACTTGGACTGTGATTCAGAAGAAGTTGCATGGCCAGGCTCGGTAGCTCATGCCTGTAATCCGAACACTTTGGGAGGCTGAGGCGGGCAGATCCACTGAGGTCAGGAGTTCCAGACCATCCTGGCCAATACGGCGAAAGCCTGTCTCTACTAAAAATACAAAAATTACCTGGGTGTGGTGGCGCACACCTGTAGTCCCAGCTACTCGGGAGGCTGAGGCTGGAGAATTGCTTGAACCCAGGAGGCGGAGGTTGCAATGAGCCAAGATCACACCACTGCACTCCAACTTGGGTGAGAGAATGAGACTCCGTCTCAAAAAAAAACCAAAAAAAAAAAAACCACAAAAACAAAACTGCACAGCAGCCTAGGCGGCATTCATAGTTCTCACCACCTTCTGGAGCGTGGGGTCAGAATGGCATCCTTTGCTTCACGGCAGTCATCCTAACTTTTGTTGAGAGCATGTGCTCCAGAGCCCCAGCTGAGTGCAGATCTTACGAGGGCATTAGAGAGAGCAAGAGCCTCAGAGCATCCTGCCGCTGGGTGCAAACCCTAGCTCTGCCGCCCACGAGCTGGGAGGCCAGTGGAAAGTTTCCTGGCCCCTCAGACCTGCAGTTTTCTCTTCCCTGAAATGGGGATAGCAGCACCCACCATGCAGTCTTGCTGTGAACCACAGAGAAATGGGCTGAAAAGCCCCAGTCTGTGCCATCTATGAGCCATCAATGACTCGTGGCTGTGATAACTGTCATTATTTTGTTCCAGGGGTCGAATTGACATTCCTTCTGGAGTTTGTTTTTGAAACTCCTTGCAACACGCTTTGGCTGACGTTAACAGGACATCCCGAGGAGCCTCTGCTGGGCTTCGCTCAGCCCCTGGTGTGCAGGCTCCCTGTGTGCCCACGCCCCAGCTATTCCCGAGCTTCCATTACGCACTGGGGGGCAGCAGCTCCTCCACCCGGGGACCAGCAGTTGCAGTTCCGTCATGCTTTTCTTACTGTGACAGTCCAAGTGTTTTCTGAGCTGTAGGGAGACTCAAAGGCTTGGGCATACTGGGATGGGGTCTGTGTCAGCTTATAGACCTTCCACCGAGAGAGCCAGCCTGCTGGAGCCCACCAGCAACGACAGAGAAACCTCTCTGAAGATGTGCCCTCCCTCCTTGACCCCAGAGAATCCTGCAGAGGAAGCTGAAAGCGTTCACTCTGCTGCCGAAGGCTTCTGCTCCTTGGCTGCCCCAGGCCCTGAGTCTGCCTAGATGTATGTGCAGGGTTTGGGTGGGGGATTTTTGGTTTTTGTTTGTTTGTTTTTTGAGACAGGGTCTTGCTGTATTGCCCAGGCTGGATCAAGATTGCCCAGGTGCAATATTGGTTCACTACAACCTCTGCCTCTGAGGCTCAAGCAATCCTCCCACCTCAGCCTCCCAGGTAGCTGGGACCACAAGTGTGCATCACCAAAACCGGCTAGTTTATTTTGTATTTTTTGTAGAAACAGGGTTTTGCCATATTGCCCACGCTGGTCTTGAACTCCTGGGCTCAAGCAATCCACCTGCCTTGGTTTCCCAAAGTTCTGGGATTACAGGCATGAGCCACTCACTGCACCGGGCCCCCTATGTGCAGGGTTACCAGTCAGGCTGCCTTCTCCAAATGCCTCTAAATCTGGTTTTTATGGGGCCATGGCAGTGGCCACTGAGTAAAGGAAGACACTTGTCGGAATGGCACGTGGTTATTTAAAAAACTCATTGTTCTGGAAACCCAGTGTCCTTGGCCTTCAGACCACGGGCATGTGAAAGAGAAGCTATTGTGAAGTCATTCTGGCCCTTCCAGGACTGCCCCTCACACAGAGTCCTAAACTAGCCTGCCTTATGCTGGGGAGGGGCAAGTTATTTTACAACAAGAACATTGTAGCCAGAACTTGTGTGTTGTAGCCAGAACTTGTGCTGTTGCAAAGAGCAGAAGCTGGCAGACCAGCTCAGAGCCAGAGCAGGTGGTGAGGAGGTATGAGAGCGGCTCTGGGACCCACGCGAGAAGTGCAGTGGGCGGGAGCTGAGGTGGTCCTCTCCTCCTCTTGGGCCACATGAGCCCTTCTCTGCACTTCTCTGGCTCCAGCGTCCCCATGAACTGCCTCTGAGTCCACCATCCTTGCAGCTATGCAGCCTTGTGCTCCTGGGGCCTCTAGCCAAACCACTGCTGCATCCCTCAGACCATGTTCCAGCGTGGTCCACCTGCCTGCGGCTGAGTGGCCTTCAGCTAGGGTCCCCTCACTAGTCTGGTCAGCTCTGATGAGACAGGCCAGGATCCTGCCAGCAGCAGGGGCTGTAGACACAGCAGTTCCCAGATAAAGAGGCCGCAGAAGACCAAGCAGTGACCCAGGCCGGTGACAAGGGCAATGTGGACTAGTGGTCAAGGGCACAGGCCTTGACCTTGGACCTGTACTTGAGCTCGGATCACCACACCCACCCTCAGTGACTTGAGAGTAGGCAGCATTTCACTTCTCGGAGATTCATTTTCCCCAGCTGTAAAGTAGTGAATAACAGTTCCTGCCTGCCATGAGGATTAAACAAGGTCACATCTGTTAAGCACCTGGCAAATTATAGTTGCCCAGTAAATGCTATCTCCCCTTATTCCTTGGCCTTGGGGCCAGGCAGGGTGGAGTATCGGGTCAGAAGGTAACTCTCATTGCTGTTCTAAAACAATTCCATTGGCTCCTATATTGGTTTCCCATGGCTGCTGCAACAAATCACAACAAGCCGGGTGGCTTAAAACAACGGAAATGTATTCTCCTCGGACAGTTCTGGCCAGAAGCCTGAAATCAAGGTGCCCACAGGCAGCACTCCCTCTGGAGGCTCTGGGGAGAAGCCTGCCCTGCCTCTTCTAGCCTCTGGTGGCCCCTGCATGCTTGGCTGTAGCTGTATCACTCCCATCTCTGCCTCCATCCCCGTATAGTCTTCCCTCTAGGGCTTCCTCTTTCTCCTTCTCTTAGAAGGACTTGTCCTTGAATTAGGGCCCACCCTGACCCAAGATGATCTCATCTTGTGGTCCTTACCTTAATTACATCTACAAAGACCTGTTTACAAAAAAGGTCCCATGCTCAGGTTCTGGGGGTTAGCACTTGGACAGATTGTTCAGGGGGACACCATTCAACCCACTACAACTGTCTTCCAGAGCAAGTGTGGCAGGAGGTGATTCTTCATGCCATGAACCACCACACGCTCACAGATCCTAAACAATCTCATAGGGTGAGGGGGTGAAAAGGAGAATTGCTTATTCAAGGACGGGAAATATTTGGTGCCCGTGTCATCACTGCCTCCTCCTCACCCATGGCAGACATTACTAATTGATTCCTGCACTGTGTCTTCATGTGCTGCTTTCAGCAGTCCATGGGTATGGGCCTGGGAAGCTACACCTGTTTGCCATTTCCTGGCTTATGTCTTGTCTCAAAAGTGTAGTAGAAATAATAATAGTCATAATTAACATTTACTCAGGTGCCAGCCACTTTTTCTTGGAATATGTCACCAAATCCTCTCAATAGCTCTGAGATCATACTATTAATCCCATCCTCAAGATGGTGTATGGGTTGAATTCTGTCCCAAAAAAGATGCATCCTAACCCCCACTACCTCAGCATGTGACCTTATTTGGAAATAGGGTTGTTGCAGATGTAACTAGTTCAGATGAGGTCATATAGGAGTAGGGTGGGACCCTAATCCGATGTGACTGGTGTCCTTACAGAAAGAGAGGACTCGGCCATGTGAAGACAGAGGCAGAGACTCAAGTGGGGAACCTTCAGGCCAAGGAACACAGGGATTTCCAGCCATCACCCATAGCCAGGAGAGAGGCTAGGAACAGATTCTCCTTCACAGCCTGGAGAGGAACCAACCCTGTCAATCTCTTGATTTCAGACTTACAGCTTCTAGAATTGTGAGAGAATGAATGTCTGCTGCTTAAGCCCCCGAGTTTATGGTGCTTTGTTCCATCAGCCACAGGAAACTAGTATAGATTTTGAGACCAGACAGATTTGTCACACACCCAAGGTCACATGTTCGGAAGAGGTCAAACCAGGATTTGAACTTGGGCTGGTGGGCATCACAGGAACCGGCGGCTGCTGCTCAGCCCCAGCAGCTGGCTGCCCTGCCCAGGCTAGCTACCATGTGGCCAGGCTCCCCACTTTTCAAAAGAAGCCACAAATTCCAATGTCTGTGAAATCTCCAGATTTAAAAATTGTTGGCAGATTGAAAATCTGAAACACCACTGTTCAGGCCTCGGGAAATACAGAAGGGCTGCGCGTGCGTGTGGCTTGTCTGAACACTGCAGATGTGTCAGACACTGGAGCCAAACAGTCTCCACAGTGTAGAGTGACAGGTGGAGCTGGACAAGATGATGTTCACTGGAATAATCCACGGACCTGTCACCGGGTGCCAGAAACCAGCCTCATGCAGACAGGCTCCAGGGGAGTGGCTCGGCACGGGGTCAGCAGGCTGGTAACACAGCAGGACTCGGCTGAGGCCCTAACGGTTTGGGGTTGCATTAATTGTGGGAGAGTGTCTACAGTGAAGGAGGTAATAGTCCTATTCTGTTCTCTGTGGCTCACACCCTACCTGGAGTCAACCCTTTGTTTCTCTCCAGGAGCCACACTTTAAGAAGGATGCGGGAGGCTGGGCGCGGTGGCTCACGCCTGTAATCCCAACACTTTTGGAGGCAGATGGATGACGAAGTCAGGAGTTCGAGACCAGCCTGGCCAACATGGCGAAACCTCGTCTCTACTAAAAACACAAAAATTAGCCGGGCATGGTGGCAGGCACCTGTAGTCTCAGCTACTCTGGAGGCTGAGGCAGGAGAATCACTTGAACCCGGGCGGCAGAAGGTTGCAGTGAGCTGAGATTGCGCCACTGCACTGCAGCCTGGGTGACAGAGCTAGATTGTCTAATAAAAAAAAAGGAGGGGGGGGTTGCAGGAAAAACTAGCCCATAGCCAGAGATGGTACCATAAGGAGGGTTGCAGCGGGCCTCTCAAAGCAAGCCTAGCAGTGTACCCAAGATACATGTAGACGATGGGCCACCCGAGATGTTAGCAGCATCCTGAGGGGGTGTCGGCCTCTGTCTTGGAGGGTGCTGGCTTAAGGGTTGAGCCTCAGACTGCAGGGTGTGTTTGGGAAGCAGCTGCCCACAGCTCTGGTCATTAAAGAAGAGAGCGAGCTGGTTCTTCTGGCCCCAGCAATAACAACAGAACGACCTGGAGTATGGTCCCTGCAGCCCTTCCCAGACACAGAGTTCTCATTCTCCAAACGTGGACATCCAGAGGTACACACGGCCTTACGTGGCCACCAGCAGGCCATGGATGGACATTGCCCAGCCCACGTTGCTGCCACAGGTGGACACTCAGAGCGAGAGAGAGGGAAGATGGGGTGCTGGTGGGAAAGGGTGTGGACTGGAATGTTCTAGAGGTATGGGGGGCCTGAGACATCTTGTGAAGTGGGGTGGGGGGCGGGGCTCCTTCATGAGGCCAAAGGTGAGCAGGCCTCTGGGTGTTTCAGAAGAACTGCCCTGGCAACATGCAAGTACAGTTCTAGCAGAGACGCCAAGTCAACTGTCAAAACCGAGCCACTGCCACCCCACAAAGCCAGAAAAAGCTTCTACGTGACAATCTTGGGTAAGTCGGCCCTCAGCCTCTGCATCCCCCACCACAGACCAAGGCTCCCAGATCCCCCCAGCCCATGCACTCCATGTGGTCCCCTCTGTGTGCCTGGATACATCGGGACCCTTGGGAGTCACTGGGGATTCCTGCCCTGCCACATGGGGTAAGTTACTGGTAATTACTCAGCTGTGAGAGCTCCTGGTCATCAGCCTTCAAACACAGAAACTCAGGTATTTTTCCCAGCAGACCCTGACCAGCCTCTGTATTTCTCCATAACGCTGGTCGGCCGGGTACAGCGATCTTGGCAACAGATTTTGCGAAATAAACTTGGTCAGTGGATCCCAGTCAACAAAATGTTTTTCCATCTGTTACCCACTTCCTCCTGCCTGTGAAGGGGCAGTGCTCTCTCCTCCTTATAGGTGAGGCTCTGAGAGGTGGAGTGAGTGACTTGCCCAGGGACTCACAGCCAGGATATGAGGAACTGGGATGTAAGCCCAAGCCTTTGACCAGGAAGGTGACCTCACTCACTCACTTGCCTTCCCTGATCGTCAGAGGCCTGGACAGAAGCCTCCTGTCTCCCAGAAGGGCTAGTCCCACTGAATCTCCTGACCTGCTCCCATCCCACTAGGGACACTGTCCAGGGGAGGGAGCACACCCCATGTGGGGCTTGGTGTGAAGTCTGCTGGGTGGCTTTATCCCATTGCAGATGGTGCCAGATGAGCCGGGCCCCGCCCAGGAAGCCAGACTGCCAGGGAGTTCAGACTCAGCCAACAAACAGACCCACAGGGCCTCCTGTGCCCCAGGCTGGGTGCTGAGTTACAGCCGTGCACACAGTGGACATGATCCCTGCCCCACAGAGCTCACTCTCTGGTGGGAAAGAGTCAGAACTAATTCAAGGAGGAGGTGTATGGCCACATCCTGTGATCAGCGTCCCTGGCGTCTAGTGCTGTGCTATTCTGATGCCCACTCAAGTGGGGAAAGCTGAGGTCAGGAGCTGGTCATTCCCATGCCCAAGGCCCCAGAGTCAGTTAAGTGGCAGAGCCAGGATTCAAGCCCTGGTCTGCCACACTCCAGAGCCCTCACTCAGTTTGAGCAGGCAGAAGAGGGGTGGGAGAACATTCTAGGCAAAGGGCTCAGCTTGAGCCAAGCCCCAGGGGCTGGTCTGTCCCTTATCTGGAGCCCGCTGCCTCCACTGCTTGTCTCACTTACCCTTGCCGGGGATGCTGGAAACTGACAGACACACCCATTTTGCCAGTGAGTTCCCACAGCATTTTAAAGGACTTCTTCAGGACCCTAGAGCCCTGGTCTCCCCGAGGCTGCAGAGCAGCAGCTGCCCTCCAGGCACAGAGCTGAAAGGCAGAGCTGGATTTCAGGGTGTGCTGAGTAAAGGGCCGATCTACCCTGCACTTTGGAAGCTCACCGGGTAGAGGGAGGCCAGAGGAATTTCAGGGACTCCACGACTTCCTTAGCTTATCATTCATGTCCCAACAGGCTGCAGCCTGTCTCCCTACCAGCTAAGACAGAGTTGCAAGCGGGACAGAATCAGTGCCCACTCCAAACATGGCTCCTTGGCTGCATCTGGGAACAGGTTCCATTAGGTGGTGTGTGGAGTGTCTCAAACATCTTAACAGTGATGGTGAATGCGCCAGTGCCTCTGCAGCAGGGGCCAGAGTTCCTGTCTCCCTCCTGGTTTGCTATCACAGGGGCCCCTGGTGAATAGGCTGGGTGGCTCATCCCAGCGAGTGTTCAAACTCAAAAGCTGGATGGCTAGAAACTGCCCACCTGCACCAAACCACCATCAGAAGCGGTCTTTATCAGCCAGGGCAACAGAAGCCAGCTCTGCCTCACTTAGAAAAGAAATGTATTGGGCAGTATTGAGGGCTGGAAGCCCAGGCCACAAGCAGAACGGGAGCCAGGGCAGTTCAGGGGACCTGTGCAGTACAGCCTGAAGCTGGGTCTCTTTAGGATGCTGTGGGCGTGAATGAACCAGCTCCAGCCAGTAACCCATCCTCGCTCAGTGCATGCAGGGGTCTTTAGGGAAATTCAGAGAAAATTCAGGGATTGAAGTAGACTGGGCAAGGCACTGATCTCATTCATTCTTTCATATTCATTTCAATAAATATTTTTGGGCACCTGCTGTGTGCACAGCCTGTTCTAGGCACTGGGATTCAATCTCATTTTGTTGTTCTTGAGACTGAGTCTCATTCTGTTGCCCAAGCTGGCAATGTGGCACGATCTCAGCTCACTGCAACTTCTGCCTCCTGGGCTCAGGTGATCCTCCCACCTCAGCCTCCCGAGTGGCTGGGACTACAGGTGCACGCCACCACGCCTGGCTAATTTTTGTATTTTTTGTAAAGACAGAGTTTTGCAATGTTGCTCAGGCTGGTGTTGAACTCCTGGGCTCAAGCGATCCTCCTGCCTCAGCCTCCCAAACTGCTGGGATTACAGGTGTGAGACACCGCACCCAGCCGGATTCAGAGTATTTTGAGAGAGACAGACACCAAAGGAGAAACCAATAAGATAATTTCTGGTGTGTTGAAAATGAGACAGATGAAGAGCCCCATGGAGATTGTATCCCATGGGAAGAAGTAAATCCTCAAAAAGAAATTGAAGCAATTGGATGGTGGGTCCCCAAACAGCAAATATCCACAAGAGGCATCCTGCCCACACTGGCCCCAGGGCAGTGATCAGGATTCAGATTCCAGAACTAGACTAGAATTCGAATCTAGCCTCAGCCACTTTCTCATCACGACCTGGAGCAAGTCACTTCGTCTTTCCGAGCCTGCAAAATGGGGATGATCACTCTTCCCTGGTTGCTGAGATCAAACAAGCTCATACATGCAGTGCTGGCCATGCAGGCATCATCGAGTTCCATCCTGATAACTCGATCACGTCCTGGGTGCATGTGCGCGTACGCGCACACACACACGCACACACGCACACGCTTGCATGCACGCACGGTGGGGCACCCAAGCCGATGCCCGCTCCTCGAGGCTGGGGGCTATGCCTGCCTGACCCTCTGGTGTATTCAGTTATAGTTTTAGCCACGTTCATTCCTCCCTCCTTGTAGGTAAGATTTATTAAAATACCCAATCACAGAAATAGCCCTGCTCCCTGACAGCAGCCAACCCACAGCAAAGCCACGCTTCCTTGAACCCTCCCCCAAACCCCAACACACGCCAAAACCCTATAATAAGTCCTTGCACAGACCCTCTTCCTGAGGCACCCCAGGTTCCCCACGGTGCGTGTGCTCCCTTATTGCAACAAGACAATAAATCTGACTTTGTTCGACTACAGGTGTGTTCTTGGTGGTCTTTGGCTGCAGGGCACCTTAAACTCTAAACCCAAAAATGTCCCCTGTACAAAATATTTGCAGCCACTTCAGGGGAGGGGAGCTGGAACTGGTTTGTCACACAGCTGGGAACAGCACCCCAGGGAACAACACAATCAAAAGGAGGTGGTTTCCGGAGCTGCAGTCCCTAGACTGGGGATGGAGTGGGGGTGCGGGATGTCACGCCATTTCTCACTGGCTTTAGTCTTAACTTTTCGTGCTTTAATGTGAAATGTAATTACAAATTCAGAGTTATGGTGGTGAGCTCGTCAGGGCTAATTAATTAGTCAGATTTATAAGTATTTGGTTCTCAGAGATCAATGACCCTGATGGGTCGCCTGAAAGCTCTGAGAAATCCCCTTCCTGCTAGCTAGTTTTCTTGGGGAGCGGTGGGGTTGGGAGAGCTGCTTTTGCTTTGGCGGCTGGTTGAGAGGGACAGCCTGACCACTCTCAAGCAGCCTGGAGACCATAGGTGCCTCTGAAGTCCCCACACCTTTGAGATGTGTGAGGGCTCTGCCCTAGGAATCAGAAATGTCAAATAGAGGCCACTCGCCCCGCTGCCTCTCCCAGAGGCCATGGCAGAGATTAGTAATGGATTCCCAAACCCCTCCCTGTTGAATCTGGACCCAGCACAGCCTGCCAGGCAATCACTTGGAATTGGTGTCTCTTTCCCACCCCTAGGATAAATCCTTCCCTGCTCTCAGCAGAACAGAAGAGAAAGGAAACTGGATTTTGACACCAGAGGCTGGGATTGAGGTGGGTTTGCCACTTGCTAACTGGCACACTGGGCTCATCACACTACCTATGGGGGTGCCACTTATCCAGGAAGAGTTAGGGTGATAATCCAGGATGAAAATCTCTATGAGATCACAAACATGAAAGTTCTCTGTCTACTCTCAACCCCTGTACAAGATAAAGATGGGGCAACCAACAGAGAAGGAAGAGAGATGCCAACATCTCAACATAGTGGGGAAAAGCTGGCGCAGCGATCCCCCAGGGGCAGCTCAGTGGAGGCAGGTTAATTTTTCTTCCAACCTCTGTTGCCCTAGAATGGAAGCCAGGCTTCTACATGCAGGCTGGACTCTGCACAGCCAGCTGCCTCCGACAGGGAACACGGTGCACATTCTCCAGGCTTCCAGACTTCGGGGGGCCCTGATGGCTTTGGCTACTGGAGGGTACCCTCCCCACATGAGGGGGCTGGAATGTATCAGGGAGTATCACCCTCTAAGAAGCTTCTCTCTAGTCTCCAGCCATCCCACGGGAGGTAGATGATTTATTTACAGGCAGAGAAACCACTTGTCAGTTTCCTTTCATTCATGTGTATTACACAGTAAGCCTTTTGTCAAATCCAGCCCAAATTCATTGTAGAAAAATTAGAAAATCCAGACAAAATGAAAATGAACATTAAAACCACCCATCTTCCCACCACTGAGAGATACATATTAGTAACACATGCATTTGTCTATGGTATATAAACACATGTATGTTTCTTTTTAGGATTTGGGTCATTCTATATGTAACATTTTGCAATTTAGGTTTCTTTTTTCACTTAATAATAGTGAATGCCCTTTCATAGAAGTAAATATGTAGACACCATCATTTTCAGTGGCTTTATGGTATTTCTTACAGTCCCTTATTGTTAATATTTTACTTATTTAATTATCCAGCTCCCTATTGATGGACATTGTCTTCCAATTTTTCACTGTAATGAGCAGCACTTTTCTGCACTGGAAAAAACAAAAACAAAAACAAAAAACCCTTGCAGTTTCACCAGTGTGACTTATTTCCTGCACTGAAAAAACAAAAACAAAAAAGCCAAAAAAAAAAAAAACTCTTGCAGCTCCACCAATGTGTCTATTTCCTTCACAAAAATTCTCAGACACAGAGTTGCAGGAACGTAAGGTACACACATCTCTAGGACTTTCGTGCATATTGCCAAATTGCCCTCCTGAAAGTTCATACCGACCTCCACTCCCCGCAACCATGAGAGAGAGTCAACATTTCTCTCTCCCCGCTGAAGTCAGCAGGTGGAAAGCCATAGGCTCAGAACTCTTTCCAGCTGCTGGGATCCTGCAGCTGGACCCCCGAGGGCCACAGAAATACAGTTCTCTCTCTTCCACTCCCCAGTCAAAGCACCTTGAGAGAGTCCCTGGCCAGGCCAGGGCAGGGTTCTGAGGCCACCTGGCATGCCCACTTGCAGACCTTACCTCCTCCCTCTCCCTGTGCACGCCTGGATGTCTTTTCTCAAGGCCTGATGCTCACACCTTGTGGCAGGGTAGCAAGCTTTTGAGTTATAGTGAACCTTATTTCCCTCTACAGCTCCCACAGAGTTAACAGATGTACGCACGTCTGAGGCAGTCATGCGGCAAGAGACTTTGGGCCCAATCCTTTCTGTTTTGACAGTGTGTAATCGAGGTGAAGCCATAAATTTTATAAACAAGAATAAACGACCCTTAGCAACATATGTCTGCTTGACCCTTCCAAGGTGATTGTAAATAAAGGCACCTGCTGACCAGTGAGGGCCATCGGCACTGCAGATGGCCAATGATGAGGGCCGAAGGACCGGTGCCTTGGGAGCTTGCACTGGGAGGCATTTCGGCAGTGAGGGGCGGGGGGAAGAGGTCATCTTGCCCCCCGCTCCGGTCCTGAGTCAGTTAGACACCTTCATGCTACTTATGCACTCCGTTCTCCAGGGTGCCTTTGCCCCGTGCTGCCTTGAATTGGCATTTGCTTCTTACCCTTCCTCGGAGAGGACACTTGTAGTTGTGGCAACTAAGTTCCTCCTGGGGGTTTGTTTTTGAGACAGGGTCTCGCTTTGTTGCCCAGTCTGGAGTGCAGGGGCATGATCACAGCTCACTCGGACTCAAGCTCCTGGGCTCAAGCGATCTTTTCACCTCAGTCTCAAGTAGCTGGGACTGACTACAGGTGCGCACATCAATCCTGGGCTTTTTTTTTTTTTTTTTTAAAGAAACAGGGTCTCACTGTGTTGCCCAGGCTGATCTCAAACTCCTGTCCTCAAGTGATCCTCCCGCTTTGGCCTCCCGACATGTCAGGATTACAGGCAACAGCCACCGCACCCAGCCTCTTCCAGGTTTTCGGTAGTCCCTTCACTTCCCTGGAGAAGAAGCCCTGACCCACTTGATTGCCAGTCACGCCCTCACTGCCAACTGTGCCAGGGCGGCCACCCCACGGGGACCTGAAGAGCAGGGTCCTTGTCTTGGCTTTGCTGCTGCCCACAGGGAGCATGCTGGAGACAGGCAGATCCGAGTTCAAATCCAAGTTGGACTTCTTCCTCTCTGCGTGACACCAGCCAAGGTGCCGTCTCCCTGTGCATCGGTTTCTGAGTCTATGACGCAAAGGTACTAACATCCACTTGGTGAGGTTGTTATGGGGAATACATGCCAAGCATGCAAGGAAGGTGCTCTCCAAGGTTAGCTATGCTGAGATGGTTTAAAAAGCTCTGGTGGTAAGGAGAGCTTAGTAAGTGTCAACTGTTGACAATATCATTATACCCAGTGTCACCCCCGTGGACACTGTGTGACTTTGAGCAAGTGACTTCACCCTTTGAGCCCCCGTTTCCTCACCTGTGAAATGGGGAGGATAATTGTATGTACCTTGTAGGGTTCTGAGAACTAGAAAGACATGAACACCCTGGCATTGTAGTACAATTGAGCATAGAGCTAGGTGTTGAGGAAATGCCTGTCATGGTGCTTTGAGGCACAGAGCCCTGATTTAAAGCCTGGTTCTGCCTCCTAGAGCTGTCTGACCTTGAGAAACTCCTATCTCCTCTCTGGGCCTCAGTTTCCTCATCTGTAAGTTGGGGGTGATAATATTAATAGTTCCACCTTCTGGGCCTCAGTTTCCTCATCTGTAAGTTGGGGGTGATAATATTAATAGTTCCACCTTCATGAGCTCTTGACATAATTAAATGAACTATTGAATGTAAGGTTCTTAGCAAGATGCCTGGACATAATCAGTGCTCTATGTGTGGTCCTTATTAAGATTTACTTATTAAGTTCTCCTCTCTGCTGGGCAAGGTGGCTCACGCCTATAATCTCAGCACTTTGGGAGGCCAAGGCAGGTGGATCACTTGAGGTCGGGAGTTCGAGACCAGCCTGGCTAACATGGCGAAACCTTGTCTCCACTAAAAATACAAAAAAAAATTAGCCAGGCATCGTGATGCATGCCTATAATCCCAGCTACTCAGGAGGCTGAGGCCGGAGAATCACTTGAACCCAGGAGGTGGAGGTTGCAGTTGAGCCGAGATCATGCCATCGCACTCCAGCCTGGGTGACAGAGCGAGACTCGGTCTCAAAAAAAAAAAAAAAAAAAGGCCGGGCGCAGTGGCTCACACCTGTAATCCCAGCACTTTGAGAGGCCGAGGCGGGCAGATCACCTGAGGTCAGGAGTTTGAGGCCAGCCTGGCCAACATGGTGAAACCCCGTCTCTACTAAAGATACAAAAAATTATCTGGGCATGGTAGCATGGGCCTGTAATCCCAGCTACTCAGGAGGCTGAGGCAGGAGAATCGCTTGAACCCGGGAGGTGGAGGTTGCAGTGAGCTGAGATCATGCCATTGCACTCCAGCCTGGGTGACAGGGTGAGACTCCATCTCAAAAAAAAAAAAAAAATAGTTCTCCTATCCAGGCCTCAGTTTCCTCATTTATAAAATGGGAGCAATGATGTCTGAGACCGTGTTCAGCTCTCATTGTCCTGCAATTCACTCTCACTTTCACTTTGGCCCTGTGTTCCTGGAGCCACATCCCCACCTTCTCATCTGATTGTGCCTGGCCACCTCTGGAGGCCACCTGTCTCCCCCACCCACTCGGCAAGCCTGAGGGACCAGAGGTGCTGCCATGCTGTCCTCAGCGTCACCTGGGGATGAGCTTTTAGAACGTGCTTTGAAAAGGGTCAAATATGATTGAACAACAATAGCTATTTTTTGGAGCTGCTATCATGTCTAGGGCCTGTGGACTTATTTCTGAACTCTTGGAAATTGGTATTATTATCCTATTATAAAAGATAAAGAGGCTTTGAGTGGTTAAACCATTTGCTTAAGGAGATGCTGGAAGTGACAAAGATGGAATCTGAATTCAAATAGTAGTAGTAATAGCAAACAACTGTAATAACAGGAGCTAATATTTGCCAGAGGGCAATATTACTCTTTTAAGTATTACCTCATTAAACAATCCCAGTGACCCATGGGGTGGATGTTATGATTCCAATTCTATAGGTGGAGGAGCAAGACTGAGACAGATGGAATGACTTGCCCAGTCACCAAGGCAGGAGGTGACAAAGCTGGCCTTGAACCTGAGCCTGCCTGGGGCCAGTGCCCAAGCCAGCTGTTTGACAGTCCTTCCCTGCACCCCACAACCCTACAAGCATCAAAGGTCACCCAGCAGCCTCTCCCAGCCAGCCCCAAGTGCATCTTCTCACCCTTCCAGGCTGGGGCTATCTGACCCTGAAACAGGCTGCTGAAGGCAGCCTTGGGAATCCTGACTTAGCTCCGGAAGAGGGTCGCATGGGTTCTCTTAGAAAAGGGATTCTTACCGGGAGGTTCCATGGACTTTCTATGACTGGATGCAAACTTGTGAATATGTGTGTGTGCATTCCAAAGGTGACAAACCACAGCTTGAGAAGTTTCTGATTCTGTGGAATGGGAGAACATGAGGGATGTCCCCAAAGTTTCTAGGTCTCCGCAATCTGCCTGTCCCTGCCTCTGTTGGACTTTAGCACTATCTTCCAGGGGGACTCTGAGAGAAGAAAAGCAATACGCCAAGGCAAGTTAAAACTGTGCCGCCTTCCCCTAGCTGGACTGACTGCAAAGATGCATTTATTCCAGCTTGTGTCAGTATTGCCAGAAGATTCTCAGGCCCCGCCAGAGGGGAGGGATGAGCCACAAATCCTTCCAGGCACTGATTTATGTAGCATTCATGCAGAATTTATTATACAAAGAATTTTATTCAATTAAACTTGAAATGCATCTGGATTCTTAAAGGTTCAGTAGTGATCACTGGGACGGGGCAATCATAAAACTGAATGGGCTGTCGGAAGGTGTCGAGGCAGCAGCAAGGGTGACATTGCCGCTGACTGGGGCTTCCGAACTGGGGACGTTTGTCATTGGGATGTGTTACAAGTTCGGGCTGTGGAAATTACTCGATGAAAAACGCACATTAACAATAGCCATGAAATATTAGTTAAGGGAAACTAGGTTGAGAAATGAGACAGCAGGATCTATCAGAGCCTGGCATTGTTCGCCACAGCCCAGGTAGTGATTAAAATGACTGTCAAGCGGCAGTGGGTGGGAGCTGAGGAGCACGGGGCTGTGAGTGATGAGGCCGTGTCCGGGGCCCACATCTTGGCACTGACTCCCCAGGACAACTCGGTTCCCCACCCAATGCCTCCTTCCAGGGCTGCTATGGGGTTCAAATGAGATAATGTCTGTGGAACACTTGGCTGAGGGCACTGCACATAGCAAGCCCTTCCACAGTGCGGGCTGGTGTCACTGTGACTGTGGGCTCTGACGGAACAGCCAACTGCCAGCTTGTCTCTGGAAATGACACTAAACACCCCATTCCAGGGAGCCTGACCTGGAGGTGGAGGAGGCATTTTCATGGGTGCAAAATGTAAGGAAGTGCCCACAAACGCAGGGATCGAGTAGTATTTGTGTGCAATATTTTCCAAAATCAAATTATGAAAAAAATCTACAATAAGCAAGGGATCACGACTTTAAATAAAAACAGGCTGCTGTTTGTTTCAAAACCCCGTGTTCCCGTGTGATGGGACTGATTGTTTCTGAGAGTTGCCAGTGGTGTGCAACACTGGGGCAGCGGGGGCTTCGCAGTCACGTTTCCTGACTGTAGGGCTTTTATTAACTTTTCCCACCTGGTTCAAAATATGGGAGGACATTTGCTCAGTGTACAGAGGGGTACACATCTTTTCTTTTGCCTCAGGCTCTTGACAGAGCTTTGAAAGGCACTGCAGAAGAGCAAATGTTTTAAACACCCCATCCTTCCAGCCCCCAAAGCAAGCTTTCTCCATTTTTCCCAGGTTGGTAGCACAGGAGAGAAACACCTGTTGAGTGGTGGCATCTGCCCTGCACCTAGGTGGTTTCTCAGAGAAGTGTTTGCTGGTGAACCGGGAGACAGATACAGAGGCGGGGGTCTGAGAACGCGACTGTTAACATCCAGCCTGTGACACCCGGTCCTGGAAGGACAGGACTTGGCAACGGGTGAACGGCCTTGTTTCAAAGATTGTCACTTTAGGATGTTGTATTTACTCAAAGAGCTTTCCTTATCCTTTGGAGGCTGTGCTTTCCCATGGCTAGGCATGCAGGGCTGCTGTGTTATTTTATATATATATATATATATTTTCCAGGAAAATTTTGAGATTTTGAGGTGTAGACAGAATTGAGTGATTCGCTGCAAGCTCTTTGAACATACTCCCTGACCGAGCCTTAGTGATTGCGTTTTCAGGTTTTTGTTGTTTTTTTGTTTTTTTTTTTGTGACGGAGTCTCACTCTATCACCCAGGCTGGAGTGTCGTGTCACAATCTTGGCTCACTGCAGCCTCTGCCTCCTAGGTTCAAGTGATTCTCCTGCCTCAGCCTCCTGAATAGCTGGGATTACAGGCACCTGCCACCATGCCCAGCTAATTTTTTTTTTTTTTTTTTTTTTTTAGCAGAAATGGGGTTTTGCCATGTTGACCAGGCTGCTCTCAAACTCCTGACCTCAGGTGATCTGCCTGCCTCGGCCTCCCAAAGTCCGTTTTCAGCTCTGTTTTGCAAACACTGAGCACCGACTCCGTACCAGACCTGGTAGTGACTATGGGGGCAGGGAGGCACAGAACAAAGCCACCTCCTGGAAGGCATTCACACACTCCTGGTCATCTGCACCTCACCCACCCTGCCCAAGGCTCAAGAGGGCCATCACAGCCTGTCAGCAATGAAAGGACCCAGAAGACACAAGTGAATATACCTGGTCCTCCTGCAAACTTTGCAGGCAAGGTGGTAAGAATGAAGGCAAAAATATGCACGTGACTGAGAAGGTAATGTTTGCTGACTTGCCAGCAAGAAAGATGGCCGGAAAGACCAGCTGTCCCGAGCCTAGCGCGGTGGCCCATGCTAAGCAGCCACTCAGTCAAGATGTGATGGCTGAATGGAGTTCGCCAGGCATTTCAGCCCTGAAACTCGACAAGAGCCTGCCCTTCCACAGTCATTTCTTGCAATTAGCAGCCTGCAGTCTTTAGGTTCTTGGGGCTGCCTCTTCTGCCCTTCATAAATTTTGCCTTTCCCAAGGACACTGCTGGCACTGGCAGTGTCGTTTCATAGCAGGAGGGAGCAGCAGTGACAACTGAAATAAATACAGCCGTGGCACGGATCTCAGAGGCATAAGCCAGCCAAGTGCAACATCGGAGAAATCAGTCTGGTGGATGTCAACCTTGCTGGAAACTGACAACCTCATTTTCTCAAGCTGAAGATGCTGCACCGCAGACCCTTGACTCAGTCCAACCAGACAGGGAAAGTTCACCTTCAAGTGGTAGTGCTGTTCTCACCAGCACCTCCATCCCTTTCAGAGGGGGTCCTCTAAGCTGCACCCCTATCACACACACTTCAATCTAAGCCAGGAGTTTCTCAGCCTCGCCTGTCAATCTGCAGCTATCCTTCCCCCACACTTTGGCGGTGATGGGTGGCTCAGAGGTGACTGAACTTCCAAATCCTGTCCACCTTCCCCTTTACAAATGTGACATTTAAAGCCCCTTTGGCACAGGTAAATCGCAATTACATTTTCAAGGGCCTCTGGTCCCATTCCAAATCTGTGAACAACCTGAGCTGGCAGTGGGAGGGCACACACACACACACACACACACACACACACACACACGGCTCCAGCCTTTCCCACTTTTATTCCTTTTCCGCACAGCTCCTTCTCATTGCAGCAATCACTTTACCTGTCTTTCCTGCAATGCCAATTCATTCCCACATCCCTCCAAGACCCAGGAGAGCTTGGGGAAGCAGGGTCAGGGACAGAATCCCCAAAGGGTCACAGTCCCTTGAGGAAGGTGGCAAGAGGTGTAGATCAAAGCTGAGCTGGGACAAAAGGCTGCTTTGAGCCTCTCTGGGTGAGCTCTTCAGGAACCAGGACCCCAGAAGGGCAAGCTCCTCTCTCCACGGCCATCGCCATGGAGGGATCCTCCAAGCTCCCACTTTCTGTGATTTCAGAGTGCCTCAGACTCGGCCGATGGGTCATTTTTCTTGTATATTTTCTCTTGATTCCCCTCCTTCATGGCTGCATATCTGGCTAGCGTAAAGAGATAGTCACTGAGTCTGGAGGGGCAGAGAGAGAGAAGCAAACAGAATGGTTTGAAATGAGAGATCAACGCTAACTGGGTCTTCCCATATCCGCCTACAAGGAGAAGATATAAATGACACGCTCTGGGCACATTGTGCAGGGAGGGCGGGGGCCCAGCCATCTTGCACTTGATGGATGGCACACGAGGCCAGCTGCTGTGAATGCCAAGGACTCTACTCCAGTGTCAAGGCTGGGGCCATTCCTGCAGGATGAGGCCATTGCCCCGGCCCTACCCCATGGGGCAGATGACTTTGGACTCCTCTCTGAGCCGGTTTTTGCACCTTTGAGTGATCAGGGCTCAGGTGCATGATCAGTTTGGGTGTTTCCCAAACTACAGTGTGCACAGGCATCACCGGGGAATCTCAGCAACGTGCAGATTCTGACTCAGGAGGGCTGGGCCGGGCCCGGGGCTCTGCAGGTCTAGTTCCTGCCCTGGCTGATGCTGACACTGCTGGACTAGGCCCTACTGACATTCTGGATCATTCTGTGTGTTTGGGGCTGTTCTGTGCATCCTGTGCAGTGTAGGATGCTGACAGCACCTCTGGTGTCCACCCACCAGGTGCCCAGTGGCACCCCTGCACCCAGTGTGACAACTAGTAATGCCTCCAAACATCGCCAAAGGTACTGGGTGAGAAGCACAGGCTGGAGCACTCTAGAGACCAGAGCCCAGCCCCTTTCCCGCCTCCTCCTTTGAACCAACAGCAATGGTCATCTGTGCATGAGGCCTTCTGCAGGGGCAGCAGTGGAGGGAACTAGAGGACGACGCCACGGGCCCCACAAGGCGCTTACGCTGTCAGCTCTTCTGCCTTCTGCTGTCCGCACCTTTTGCTGTTTCACTTCCAGCATGAGGCACCACGTTCCTCCCTCTCTCTCTGCCCCAGTCTTGCCCTCAGAGGCCAGCTCCACACCACATCCTCCTGAGTCCTCCCCTGACTCAGGCCCCCTGGGCCCCACAGCTGGCTCTCAGGAAGAGCGAAGGGGAGGTTGTTCAGGGTATTTTACCCCTGGGCTGCATGCTCCTGGAGGGCAGTGGTGTGCCTGTTGCTTGTTAGCTCTGTGAAGCCTCACTGAGGAGATGAAATGGCCTGTCCCGTGCAATGCTATGGGACCGCAGGGTTGCTGCTTTGAAGGTGAAGTAGACCTGCTCCTCACTCCCGGCGAAACTCCCCTCCCAGAAGGAAAGGAGCTGCTCAGGACCCGTCAAAGCACCATGTCTCTGGGAGGAGTGGCCACAGTCAAGGGCCTGAGGTCACTTTCTAGACACCCAGGACAGCTCCTGGGGTGCAGACCTGCTCCCCCAGCTCTCTACCTGCCCCCAGGCTCTGGCCTTGCCCACACTGATGCCACAGAAGCCAGGGCTGGGGCAGGAACCAGCAGAGCAGGCTTTGGGCCAGGTGTGGCTCCAGCCTCATGGGCCGGCCGCGAGGCAGAGGAAGCCCTCCCTGGGCTAGCCTGGCTCACTGGGGCCTGCATGGGGTCCCCTGAGCGCAGCTTGGCCCGGCTCTCTTGTTGGTTCATGCTGTCCCAGGCCCTCTCGGGGACAGGAAACTGGCTGAGAGAGGGCCTGAAGCCTGGCTCCCTGGTCAGTCACCACCGAGAGGCCTTCCCTGAGCACCCAGCCTCTAAGAACGCCCTTTGCCCCCGCAATGCCACTTTGCACTTAGGTTTTTCTTCCTGGTTTTTACAGCAGCCTCTCCCAATAAGATCTAAATCTTATCGGGACAGGCACAGGGCCCACCTTGTTCACCACTGCCTCCCCTGTGCCCAGCGTGGTGCCTGGCACAGAGCAGACGTTCATAAACACTAAGGGAATGAAGGAGGGGGTGCGGGAATGCTGCCCCACACTGCTTCCCGGACCGCTGCACTGCTGCTACTTCCCACAGATGAGCCTCGGCTTTCAGAGAGGGACTCCCAGGTTCCACGCGAGTACCTGTTTAAGAACTTGGCCACGTTCACATCGGTCTCTCCCATCTGGACAAGAGGCACCACACTAGAAAGGGAGGAGACACTGAGTCACGTGACATTATGGGGCTCAACAGGCTCTGACCTGGGGCCTAAACCTTGAGCAGCATTTCACATCCTGCTCAACCTGAAACTGCACAAGCTCGGCCAGCACTGGAGATGACAAATCCATCACAGGTGGGTTTAAACAGGCCATCGGCCCCCTTTCCACCGGCACATCGCAGGAGGGCCTGGCCAAGGAGGGATCAAGGATGGCCGGTGAGTTCAGGGAGCCGCCTGGCCTACACCACACCCCAGCCAGCTAGCTTTTGTACCACTGGACCTGGGTCTGGGTGGGGTGAAGTTGGGGTGGTCTGCTTCTAGCCTTCAAAGGAAGTGGGGGCCTGACCCTTAATTCCCAATGGGCTAAACTCTAAGCCCCTTGTACATCATGACTTAGAACAACTTCACAGGGGAGAAAAAGACCCAGGCAGACCAAGCTCCTGATTCCGTAGGATTCTGGATTCCTGGGGTCCATGCCAGTCTATTTGCAGATACATTAGACACTGGACGGCCATCTGCTGGGCACCAGTGTGGTGGCGGGCCCTTGCCGAGCCTTTCCCAGGTATCACCCTGTGGCATACCCCTTGTTGGCAAGCCAGCTACCCAAAGCCCAGCCTCAGGGTTCTCATCCCCACCCAAAGCCATGCACCTGGCTAGTGGCCCAGCAGGGTGTGCGCCCAGGCCTGTCACAGAGCTCCAGGCTGTCTCTAGTGGGCACCGCATGCTCAGTGAGGAGCTTCCTCACTCGAGGTGCCCCAGGTATGTGTCCCCACCTCAGGACAATCTGCACCTTGCCACTGCCATGGCTGCGTAACTCTGTGCTGCATGGAGGACCTATCAGCTGCTCCGCCATGCCTGTTTTTGGGGCCTTTGGGTTGTTTCCAGTTTCTTGCTATTATGAGCACTGCTGATGGATGGCTTTGTACAAATGACAGTTTTTTCTTTTGAAGCCAAGGCTTGTTCTGTTACCTGGGATCTGTAAGGAGCTATCTGGGCCCGAGAGCCTTTCATAAAGAACAAAACCTTAGTGGTGTGGGACCGTGGAAGAGCTCAGGCTTGGCCCAGACAGACGTGGACTCCAATCTGGATTCTGCTATCAACCATGTGGGGGACCATGGCCATGGTGTCATTTCTCTGAGCCACAGCTTCCTGACTCCTGTAAAACAGAGGCCACCACCACCTCTCTCCCAGGGCTATCAACAAGGAGTAAATGAAATTATGAACGTAAAGTGCCAGTCCATTGGATCAAAGTAGGGCTTGCTTTCTCTTCTCTGTAAAGCTGGCTGGCAGCCTGGTCTCTGAGTGGTGTAGATAGAGACTTTGCTCATTTTCTTCTAAAGATTCCTTGAAAAGGCTGTCAGTAGCTTTGGAGGGGGTGGTGGCTAGGCTGCTGACAGCATCCACCTGGGCTCCCCACAGCCATGCAGGCCTTTCAGGAGCCTTATGCATCCAGCAGCCAGCAGGGTCCTTTCATGTCTACCCCTGTCCCCAAGATGGCTGAGGCTGAGAACCCAGCAATAACTTCCTGCTGTTCTCAGAATACAGGGCTCACAAACAAGGTGCAATTGTGTTGTCTGATAGTCTATTTGGTCACATGTCACTGTCTCCACTCCACAACATGGTGCTCTGAGGACAGGGACTTGGTCTGTCCTGGTCCCCGTCTGGCACAGTGGAGGGGCCCAGACAAGGTCTGTTGATGTGTGGCTGGATGGCTCAGAGATGGCCCTGCTGTACCTGCCTCCTGCCCGCTGTGCAGAGGCCCCTCTCCCTCTCCCCATCTCCGTCCTCCTCTCCCTCTCCCTCCCCCCTCCCCCTTCCCCTCCCCCTTGTTCCTCTCCCTCTCCCTTGGGCCCTCGCCCTCTCTCCAGCCCTCTTACCGTCTCTCGGCCCGGCGGCACACGGCCCGGCAGAAATGCAGCGCCGAGCTGATCTTGCCTCCCGACTGAAAGGAGAAAGGGACATTGCCTGAGCAGGGTGGGAAAGGTGTGCCCACTGCGGACAGGAGCTCCTCTGAAGTCCAGCCCTGCCCCCCAAACCGGGCAGTGTTCTGCCTCCAGGAGCCCTGCCACGGCACACCCACCGGGCACGCTGCTCCAGAGTGGGCAGGGCTGGGAGGGACCGATGAGGACCTGGAGGGACTTGGGGAACTGGAGGACAGCATCTGTCACTGTGAAAAGAGGGATTTATTCAGAGCCCATGTGTGTCCGTCACTGAACCTGCCTGCAGCCGCCCCCGGTTAAGCCTGCCCAGTACCTACAGGCAGGATGAAGGCCGTGAGCGGTGGGAGCTGGCTGGTGTACTTGTCGATCCACTGCTCCAGCTCCAGGATGGGCCCCGCCTCGAACGTGGTATACTCTGAGGAGCCAAGGAGCAGAGGGAACTGCCATGAGGCCATCACCCACCAGACCATGGCGGGAACCACCCCCGCCGCCCTTCCACCTGGGTGTCCCGCAGACTGCTTCCACTGGCTCAGAAGGTACCTTCCCTCCCAGGAGCTACGAGCAAGGCTAACTGGCCCACCCGTGGGTCCCTGGGGGCCTGGGATCCCAGATGGTGACCCCTAGGAGAGTCCCCTGACCCTAGGGCCCTCTGAACACCCACAGGAGGTTGAGAATTACTTAAGTGAGCCTCCCGGGCCGAGGAGCGTGGTGTCGCCAGGGCTGAGCCGACGTCCTGCAATATGCACTGGATCTGGGGGGCGACAGAAAGTGACAGTCAAGATCTATGTGAGATGGGCTGGACAGAGACAATGTGCAGAGGTGCCACCTAATACACCGGCAAAGCCTGTGCCAGCTAGCTCATGAAGGGCTGTGATATGGTTTGGCAATGTGTCCCCATCCAAATCTCATGTTAAATTGTGATCCCCAGAGTTGGAGGTGGGGCCTGGTGGGAGGTGATTGGATCATTGGGGTAGTTTTGAATGGTTTAGCACCAGCCCCCTAGTGCTGTCTTGTGATAGAGTTCTCATGAGATGTGGTTGTTTGAAAGTGTGTAGCACCTCCCTCTTCACACTCTCTCTCTCCTATCAGCCATGTGAAGATGTACCTGCTTCCCCTTTGCCTTCCACCATGACTGTAGGTTTCCTGAGGCCTCCCCAGAAGCAGAAGCCTGTACAGCCCGCAAAACCATGTGCAGATTAAACTTCTTTTCTTTATAAATTATCCGGTCTCAGGTAGTTCTTTATAGCAGTGCGAGAACGGACTAATACAGGCTGTCAGACCTTGAATTTGCTGACATTTGAAGGCAAACTGAACTTTCAGCACAACATCTTCGTTGGACACCCAGCCCTGCTGAGGGGGACCTGGTGTGGCTCTTTTGCAATCTGAGGGAGGAAAAGGCTCCCATGGGGGCAGCAGCTGGGTTAAGCAGATGACACGCATCACACACCCAGGGACAGTCAAGAGGAACCGTCTGGGCTCTGTCCACGTCTCCTGTGCACTTAGGCCCTGTGAGGTTTTCTTCTTTTCTCAACATTTGACAGCTTTGGTTTTCTAACCTGTAACAGTTGGGCCAAGAGGTCAAATGTGACAGTGCTTTCTAAACTCTAAAGGACAAGGAGCTTGGAGAATGTAGTCAGCCGAGGCGTGTGGGGATTCTGGGAGCAGGAAGCCTGGCTGGGTGAGGCCTGTGCTCTGTTCAGGTGGGGAGTGGGTTTGCTTGGAACAGAAGTGGTCTGTTAAGGTCTGCTGCAGGACTCCAGGCCCCTGCATGACAAATGTCCAACAGCTCTCATGCATATGAAGACCACAAGTACCACCTCTGACTTTGTGCCCAGCCAGGGTCCACTCAAGCTGGATGGTGGGCTACCAGGAGGGTGAAGGTCTGCGACTTCTGACCTCTCCTAAGATGGCCACTGTGACAGCATTCAAGAAGCAGGCCATGGTGTGTGAGAGCAGAGGCTGCCCATCCAGCACTGGGCTGGAACCTTCCCAGGGCTTCTGACCAGCAGACCTTGGGCAAGCTGCTTCCCTGCTTGGGGTCTCTGCACTTTCACAGTCAAAGCGGGAGTGATAATACCACCCACTTGGTTGGCCACGTGCAGCGTGTACCCCAAGGGCTGGGGAGAAATGGCACCAGTTTGGGAATCAGATTCCAGCTCTACTGATGCCTGGCTGTGGGGGCTGGGCAAGTCAGCCTTTCTGAGGCTCAGTTTGGCTCCCTATAAGCTGTGGACATTAACTTCCACCTCACGGGTGTCTGTGAGGGTGAAATGGGTGATATGAGGAGAGCAGTGGCATTGCTGCCCGGCCTCATCCACAGGCCCTGCGAGCAGCTACCAGGCCAGGCGGGGCTCCCAGGTGAACCAGACACTGTCCCCGCCCTCACAGTGCCAAGGCTGGGTGGGAGGCGGATGGGTGAACAGGTTAACACCCCTTGTGATGCCTGTGGTTAGAGGATGTGGAAATCCAGGAGCGGTGCCTAACCCAGCTGGAGATGAGGTGGCCAGGGAAGGCCCTGGAGGAGGTGACGTGACAGCTGCGACCCAACGCGTACAGCAGACAGAAATGACCACTGCTACCGCGGCTCCTCAGGAGGTTGAAAGCCTTCCTCCACCACACAGAATGTTCTGGCAGCTGAGGCTTCCGTCCTCCTGCAGCCACAGCCTGTGGCCTCCCCACCTACTCCCCCACCCCGTCTGCTCCCAGGGGCCTGAGCAGGCTCCAGCCTGGGCTTCAGAACGGAAGTGGGAAGGGCTGACCCTGCGGGGAGCGGTTTCTGGGGACCTGGGTCTGTGTGGAGGTGGAAAGTGCGGCACCCTGGGCGTTCTGGGGTGGTGACCCTGTCTCCATGCTTGAAGTTCTCTGCGTGGGTCAGAGGCCCCCTCCTTCTTAGGGAACAGAACAGTGACACTGTGACGCGTGAGTCCCATGGGCTGAGGGCTCACTGCAGCTAGGCTTCCCAGGTTCCCTCTGCATCGGGCACAAGCGAGGCACTTCACACCGGCTTTCTCAGCCTCAGTGCTATCGCCATTCACGGCCGGGTCATTCTTTGTTGACGGGGGCTGTCCCCTGCATTGCAGGATATTTACATGCCAGCAACACCCCCCACACCCAGATGTGGCAACCAAAAATGTCTCCAGATATTGCTCAGCGGGCCCTGAGGGGCAGAATGGCCCTGGGTTGAGAACCGTTGCATTTTAAATTCCCTCATTTAGTACAATCCTCCCCACTCGCCTGTGAAGGAAGATTATATGTCTCCAATTGTTTGTTTTGGAGACAGAGGTTTTTTTTTTTTTTTTTAAAGACAGGATCCCACTCTGTTGCCCAGGCTAGAGTGCAGTGGTGTAATCACATCTCACTGCAGCCTCAACCTCTAACACTCAAGCGATTCTCCCACCTCAGCCTTGTAAGTTGCTGGGACTATGAGTGCATGCCACCATACTTGGCTAATTTTTAATTTTTTTTTTTTGTAGAGACAGGGTCTCCCTAAGTTGCCCAGGCTGGTCTCGAACTCCTGGCTTGAAGTGATGCTCCCACCTTGGCCTCCCAAAGTGCTGGGATTACAGGCTTGATTGAACCATGGTGCTCGGCCTGAGACAGGGTCTCAATCTCTTGCCCAGGCAGGAGAGCAGTGGCATGATCACAGCTCACTGCAGCCTTGACCTCCTGGGCTCAAGAGATCCTCCTACCTCAGTTTCCTGAGTAGCTAAGGCTACAGGCATTCACCACTATGCCTGGCTAATTTTCAAATATTTTGTAGAGTCAGGGTCTTATTATGTTACCCAGGCTCCTGGCCTCAAGTGATCTTCCTGCCTCAGTCTCCCAAGTAGCTGAGATTGCAGGTGTGAGCCACCATACCTGGCCTGTCCGCATTTTACAGATGAAGAAATGGAGCTCACAGAGGGAGAGTGACTAGCCCCAGGTGACACAAAGAGGAACTGGTGGCTGGATGCTGAGTCCCGTGATGGCCACCAGGGATGAAGATTCCCAGCTTGGGTGAGATGGTGTTACTCACTTTCTGAAGCTCTTCGGCAAATGTGTGGCCCTTTTCTGTGACTAATTCCAGAGCAAACCTATGAAGAAAAAGGAAAAAGAATTTGCCTGTAATGTAATGTCCCTAGGCCCTGTCTTGCCATAAACAATAGATTCTCAGGTGGCAGGCCATTTAGTTAATTTAGCTATAATAGCCATGTTATTTTTCTTGCTAACAATAAGAACGTTATAGCCTTCCATTTGGGGGGGGCAGTGGTATTTGTTTCTTGAAATGCCTTTTCGGATACTCATTATTTCCAGTCAAGAATTCCTTTTGAACAGCTACTCTGGCCAGGCCCAGGAGTCAGTGGTGAACAGAAGCTGACCCAGGCTCTCTCCAGCAAGTTGGTGACAGGGTGAGCAGTGACAGTCTCAAGTGCTGGATCCTGAGCTCTGACCCACAGCCCTGTGGTGATAGATGAGTGGGAACCAGACAGACCCAGGTGCAAATTCTGCACCGCTGCTGAGTGTCTCTGGGACTTCAGGCAAAGCTTACACCTTCATGTTCAGGAGCGTGATATTCAGGAGTGTGATAGGTAATCAGATTAGACATACTCCTGAATGTGAAGGTGCAAACTGAGATCAGCGCTCTGAAAGAAAGAGCAATAGAAGCCTAATCTGACCTTGGCTAGAGAGGCAGGGAGGGCTTCCTGGAGGAGGTGATGCTGGAGGGGAGACTTTGAAGGCTGGGGAGGACTTCCCTCATAAGGCAGAGAAAGCAAACTGCCCCCGACACAGGTCAGGACCCTGGCTCTGCCTCCCTCAGAATCCTGCACTTCCCTCCTGCACCAGTCAGTGCCCCAGCAGGAGACAGTGGCGCGCTGCAGGGATTCCTGGAGGAGGGCTTTGGGAAGGGACAATTCACAGAGGTATGGGCAGAGTTCCAGGGAAATGCAGAAGCCTGAAGGGCAAGGGTCGGGGAAGGTACAACTCACCCTGGAGGGAGCTGAATTCTGGAGTCACTCAGCAGGGAGGGAGTTAGGTAGGGAGCCCAGCTGCCACCAGAGCCATGCACCACTGGGGAACAGGGTCACACACACTCATGAGCTCTCTGCACTCACTCTCCTATCACCTACTGGTGCCTCCCACTGGCTGGACCCACCTGAATGCCAGAAGACCAAGGAATCGAGGTGGCACAGCCACTAGGTGATAAGGTCAGCCTCCCATGCATAAAGAGAAGGTGAAGAGAAGGGATTTGAAAGGGCCAGTGGAGAATATCCAGCCCATCTTCCTGGCACATCTTACAGTTAGAACTAAACACACCAGTATGTGATTCCCGTCTGGTGTGTCTTCCCCTCTGGACCAAAGGGAGGGCTGTGTAGGCTGGGACACAGTCTGTCTCCATCATAGCGGATGCCCCATGCCTGCCTCACAGGAGGTATGCAGAAGTACTTGCTTGCCGAGGGACGCCCTGTGACCAGGCCAGTGGCAGGCCCCACCCTGGGCACTTGCCCCAAGCCTGCTCCCACCCTCGTAGCTGCCCAGTGAGTGCTGCCTGCTCCCTGCACTCTGTAGCTCAGGAAGGCGGAGCTGAGGTTCTGCTCCCTGCACTCTGCAGCTCAGGAAGGCAGGGCTGAGGTTCTCTGTTGAGCAGCGCCTCGCACTGCAGATGCTTGGTCAATATCTGACCAAGGAAGAATCCACAACTGAGGTTTCTCCGACCTCCCGCTCCTCCTCAACTGAGAGACGATGGCTCGTGTTTTAGAGCTCATTAGAATAGCTGATGCGAGAACTGGCCTTTTCTCCCTTTGCCCACTTGGTCTTGTGTCTGCCCTCTTCTGGACCCCTTCCCACACACACCAAGGGGTTTGTTTGCCTTCTCTACCCAGCTGGCTGACTATCTATACCTCCCATTCTCTGTCCCGAAAATCTCACCTAGTCAGGCCCGCCATGGAGAAATGGTAGCCAGGAACAGGTAAGTGTTAAGAATAGTAATAATGAGGAGACTCGCTTGAACCCGGGAGGCAGAGGTTGCAGTGAGCCGAGATCACGCCATTGCACTCCAGTCTGGGCAACAAGAGCGAAACTCCGTCTTGAAAAAAAAAAAAAAGAAGAATGATAATAGCTAACGTTATTTTTACTTGTGCTAGGCACTGTCCTCAAGGTGAAACATGGAATCATCTCATTCAAGCCCCACAAGAACACGGTGAGATGGGAATTATCATGATGACTACTTGACAGAACCGTAAACTGAAGCTCACAGAGGCCACGTGATTTACCTGACGTCCCAGAGACAATCAGCAGCGGTGCTGAATTTGCAGCTGGGTCTGTCTGGCTCCCACGCACCTATAACCCCAGGGCCCCGGGGTCAGGTTTCAGGATCCAGCACTTGAGACTGTTGCTGCTCCCCCTGTCACCAGCCTGTAGAGCATGCTGGGCAGACTGTGCTCCTGCTTGCAAATATTTGCTGCCCCTCCTACCCCGCTGATGTCAGGCACGTGCACGTGACAGGCTCTGGCCGCTGAAATGTGAATAAATGGAAGGCATCACTCCCAAGAAAGGTTTGTCTTTTGGAGACAGAGTCGTACTGTCGCCCAGACTGGAGGGCAGTGGCGCAATCGTGGCTCACTGCAGCCTCAACCTCCCAGACTCAAGTGATCCTCCTGCCTCAGCTTTCTGAGTAGCTGGGACTACAGGTGTGCACCACCACGCCTGGCTAATTTTTTAATTTTTCTTTTTAGTAGAGATGAAGTCTTGCTATGTTGCTTAGGCTGGTCTCAAACTCCTGAGCTCAAGTGATTCTCCCACCTCGGCCTCCCAAAGCGCTGGGATTAGACATGTGAGCCGCTGCACCTAGTCATTTTTTTTTCAACTTTTATTTACCAACAAAGTTTAGTCTCCATAAAGACTGTCAAAAACTGCCAATGTTGACTATATTTCAAGTCATCATGGTGGGGTAGTGGGAAAAGTTTTCAATCAGCAATAATCACATCTTGGGTAAACCTCATTGGCAACAACACTGACACTGCGCAATCCCCTGGCAGCGTCAGGAGCCACTGTGAGCTTCACCATGACCTCTTTTCCCTCTGCCACAATGACTGATAATTGCCCCAGGCAGCAGCTGTATTAGCAGCCTGTGTCCCAGAATGAAGGTCGCATGGAGCCAAAGAATATCCACCCTGTGATGGGCGTGAAGTGGGAACAGCAAGTCCATCTTTGGTGTCATAAGTCAGGAGATTTTGGGGTTGTCTGTGATCATAGCATGACCTGGCCCATCCTGATCTGGTCCATCCTTGAGTCCACCTTCTAAACTTTGGCTTATGTAAAAAACAACATTCACAAAAGGAATCACATTGGATGTACTGTGCATTATACTAACTCACCTCTTTCACTCAGTATACTAACCTCAGTGGCACACACAGGCTCACCTGAAAAGTGAGGGATGAGAGGGAGGCAGCTTCACATGGCATGGGCTAGAGGCCAGCGCAGGCACAGGCAGGGCCAGAAGGGAAAGGAGTCTGCAGCCCCACAGCCTTGTGGAGCTGACCAGTCTGTGCTTCAGGGCTGAGGAAAGTTCAATAAGGGCTGACAACCTCCGAGGCTGCTGCCCAGCATGCGTGAGAGCTTCACATTCATTACGTTTACTCATACTCAACTCAAACGCAACCTCAAGGCCAATCCTGTCCCCCTTACCCAATAGCTGAACTTAATTCATCTGTAGTTCCCACGGCTTCAAACACTTGGTCATCTTTGGGTCTCCTTTCTCCTGTGAAGGTACTAGAAAACCCTGTGGAAACAAATGTTTAGCCACCCAAATTAAGATTCTGTTTTCCTGATATGCTGTTTTTTTTTTTTTAAACTTAAAAAGATTTTAAAGAACTTTCTCTTTTTTGAACAGTCACTCTGTCATCCAGGCTGGAGTACAGCGGCGTGATCTTGGCTTACTGCAGCCTCCGCCTCCCAGGTTCAAGTGATTCTTGTGCCTCAGTCTCCCAAGTAGCTGGGATTACAAGCGTGTACCACCATGCCCGGCTAATTTTTGTATTTTTAGTAGAGACGGGTTTTCGCCCGTGTTGGCCAAGCTAGTCTTGAACTCCTGGTCTCAAGTGATTCACCTGCCTCAGACTCCCAAAGTGCTGAGGTTACAGGCATGAGCCACCGTGCCACCCCTTAAAGAACTTTCAACTTGAAATATAGCATATACACAGAAAAGTGCTCAAATCGTAAGTGTGCAAGTTGGTGAATTACTACTAACTGAATATACCTCCTTGATCAGCACCTAGCTTCATAAACAGAACATGAGCAACACCCTGAAAACCCCCATGTAACCCCTTTTAGTTGCCACTCCCCAAGGGTCAGCCACTATGCTCACTTCTTTCCTGATGTGCTTTTCAACTTAAAAACCACATACTAACCATCCTGATAAAGAAATACAACATGTTCTGTATTTTATATCATATATACATTACCATTATATTTCACATGAAGTCAAAGTCCTCTGTGCCTCTGCCTAGCTCACAGTCCCTGCCTTTCTCCCCCAACCTCTGAGAAAGTGAAAACTGCCCCTGACAGTTTGGAGCTGGCTTTCGCTATCAGGCAGGCTTTGGGGTTGCCAGGTGCCGGCCTGGCACTCACAGGTAGACTGTGGTGTTCTGCTGAACACAAACCATTTCACAGAAAACCGTCAGACAGGCCACTCTATGACTATGACGGTTCGAGACCAAGACAAGGCCACTGCGGAAGAACGTCTGAGCACAGACGACTGTGTCCAAACTCCAAAAGATGACCAAACCTCCCCCTTCCCTAGCTAATGTGAGTGACTGCTGCATCTTTATCCATTACAGCGTTAGCACCTCTTTGTCCCTTCTGTCTTCTAGAAACAAATTATTAACATACCCAATTACAGGCCAGGTGCAGTGGCTCACACTGTAATCCCAGGACTTTGGGAGGCCGTGGTGGGCAGATCACTTGAGACCAGGAGTTCGAGACTAGCCTGGCCAACATGGCAAAACCCCGTCTCTACTAAAAACAGAAAAAATTAGTTGGGCATGGTGGTGCATGCCTGTAGTCCCAGCTGTTCGCGAGGCTGAGGCATAAGAATTGCTTGAACCCGGGAGGTTGCAGTGAGCTGAGATCGTGCCACTGCACTCCAGCCTGCAACAGAACTAAACCCTGTCTCAAAAAACAAAAAAAGATACCCAGTGACAGAAACAGCCCTGCTTCCTAACAGGATTTAATCCAGAACAAAGCCCCACTTCCTTGTAATCACCCAACACAAGCCCAAGCCTACAATAAGTCCTTTCCAACATCCTCTTCCTTCTTTTTAATTGTGGTAACAGATGATACATAACAGAAATTTTACCATTTTGACCCTTCTTAAGTTTACCATTCAGTGGCATTGAGTATGTCCCATACATGCTTTCATACTTTTACTATACAAGTATATATCCAAAAAACAATACATACTAGTGGTCTGCATGTTTTTGTACTACAAAAAATGGTATACTGGCTTGGTGCGGTAGCTCATGCCTCCTGTAGTCCCAGCATTTTGGGAGGCTGAGCTGGGAGGATACCTTGAGCCTAGCAGTTCAAGACCAGTCTGGGCAACACAGCAAGACCTCATCTCTACAGAAAAAATTAAAAAGTATTAGCCAGTCATGGCAATGTGTGCCTGTTGTCCCAGATACTCAGAAGGCTGAGGTGGGAGGATTGTTTGAGTCTGAAAGGTGGAGGCTGTTGTGAGCCATGACTGAGCCACTGCACTCCAGCCTGGGTGACAGAGTAAAACCCTGCATCAAAAAAAAAAAAAAAAAAAAAAAAAAGGATCATAGCAACACATTCTTCTGCATCTTACTTTTTTCTATATAACATGTTCTAGCATTTTAAAAACTATTAAAGTAATATATACTCATTATAAAAAATAATAAAATAGAATAAAAGTATGTAAATAGTGAAAGTCCTTCTGTTTGTTCCCCTCTCACAACTTAATCTCTCTCCCAGAACAGTCCCAGGTGTAACCTTTCAGACTATTCTACACATACCTGAACACAACATATGTGTACATGCTTATCCAGACAGATTCAGGCTTTTGTCATTTAATATCTCTTGGGTGTTTTTCATTTCACATTACATTTTTGTAATGTATTTTGAGATCTGTCAAATATCGTACTTTTTTTTTTCTGAGACTTTTTTTTTTTTTTCTGAGATGGAGTCTTGCTCTGTCACCCAGGCTGGAGTGCAGTGGCATGATCTTGGCTCACTGCAACCTCTGCCTCCCGAGTTCAAGCAATTCTCCTGCCTCAGCCTCCCAAGTAGCTGCTGGGGTTACAGGCATGGACCACCATACTCAGCTAATTTTTGTATTTTTAGTAGAGATGGGGTTTCACCACATTGGCCAGGCTAGTCTCAAATTCCTGGCCTCAGGTGATTAGCCCAACAGGGCCTCCCAAAGTGCCGGGATTACAGGCATGAGCCACCGCGCCTGGTATATTATTCTTTAAAGTGGCTGCAAAGAATTTGGAAGAACTTTAAAATGGTGTATGCCATGAGTATTTCTTTGCATTTTTCACCTGTCCCCACCCTACCTTTGTCTCCCGTTTTGGTGTAAATCTTGGGGATCCTGGGTGTCTTCGAGGAAGGCTGTGGCCTAATGAGAAATAAACATCAGTATCGGGTGAGTGGGGATGGCTTACACAGAGGGTCAGCTCCTTCAGAGGGTCCCAGCTTGCTGCTTGTAACCTCAGAGGCAGCACTTACCCCTTACTGCTTAGATGGTTATCTCTTGTTGATTTCTTTCCCCTAGATCCTTTCTAATAGCAAACATTTTGTGGGCAAGACCAGAGCTGGATGACAGAGTGTGTAGAGTAGCTGATGTAATGCCTTGCTCAACAAAGATGCTCAATAAATATTTGCTGAAGGACTTGATTGATCCTTTGCTATTGTCCCTGCACTGTGCCAACTAGTTTACAGGCATTATCTTCTGGAATTATCCTGGAATCTTTCCACAACCCCAAAGGTAGCCACCACCTATTCTCTTCATTTTACTGAGGAGGAAACTATGGCTCAGATGAGACACCTTCCTAGATCATCCAAGAAGAGGCAGGAGTGGGATGCCCAAAACTGTCCTAGACCAGAGCACAAACTATAACTTCTATCCTACCGAAATTATTTATTTATTTATTTATTTATTTATTATTAGTATTATTATTATTATTATTTTGAGATGGGGTCTCACTCTGTCACCCAGGCTGAAATGCAGTTGCACGATCTAGGCTCACTGCAACCTCTGCCTCCCGGGCTCAAGCAATCCTCCCACCTCAGCCTCCCGAGCAGCTGGGAGCACGGGTGTATACCACCACGCCCAGCTAATTTTTTTTTTTTTTTTTTTGGTAGAGACGGGTTTCACCATGTTGCTCAGGCTGGTTTTGAACTCCTGAGCTCAAGCAATACGCCTGCCTCAAACTCCCAAAGTGTTGTGATTACAGGCGTGAGCCACCGTATCTGGCCTATGATTATATTGTTCACAGACAGGGTCTTGCTCTGTTGCCTAAGCTGGAATGCAGTGCAGTGGCATGATCATAGCTCACTGCAGCCTTGAACTTCTGGGCTCAAGTGATCCTCTGCCTCAGCCTCCCAAGTAGCTAGGACTCTTAACTCTATCCTACCCGAATTCTTATCTTATACTCCAACTCAGGGCCTCTTGCAGGAAAAGAAACCTGAGCCACTTCCATACTATGAGGCTTCGAGTGTACTCAGAGATGAAGAATTGCCAAAATACAGCTCAAAAAGTGGCATTTTCAAATAACAATGTAAACAACTCAAGGACATAGCTCAAAATTAAAATGTGACATTACAAGCCCATTTGAAGGTTAATTTCCTGGATCTGTGAACTAAATTAATCCATTATTAATCCACGATACTCTAGAGGTTCTGAGGTCTGGGTTGGGGTGCAAGTTTCAAGGAATATGAGGAAAGCCATCTTTAGAAGGTGCTGGTGTATCTGGGACCTGGGGGATAAACTGCTTTGGAGATTGGTCACAATCTGAGTCGAGAGCCCTCCTGGCCCACATGGGATATGCCCTGCCCTGCCCGATGATAGCGGGGCTTCATTGGGACTTAGGCAAAGACTACCTGGTCTCTGGCGCCCACGTGGCCCACGTTGCCAAGGTGACGTCAGAACAGCGTGGAGACGTCACCCGACGGTTGCCGCGGTGACCTCACGGCGGTGTGACGTACCCATGGCGACGATACCACGATTCACGGCAGGTGTTCGAGTTACCCTTCCCGCCAGCCACTCACCTGTCCCCGTCTTCCCCGCCCTGAGGGCCGCGGCTCTGGAAACGGGGATACAGGAGCCTGGCGGCGCCGAAGCACCCGCGCAGGCCAAGACGGCTCCCCAGGCCCCACACAGCCATGAGCCAGGCTGCTAGACGGGAGCTGACCCCGCCAGGTTCCCGTCCAGTCCCCGGGGTGACTCCACCCACAGCTGGCCGCGCCACCGCTCAGTTTTCAATTTTTATTGGTTCGCAGTTCTCACCCCAGGGCGGGACACTCCCAGGGACTTGTTTCCCATTGGTTTAACGGAAGGAGCGGGGCGGGAAAACCCGTGTCGGCATGGTTGCAACACCTATTGACCAATGTTCAAGCCTATTGGTAAAGGTACTCCGGGCTCGCGCGCTCTGATTGGCTGGCCTGAAGTACAAAGCCTCCTCCCCTTGAGGCACGCGCGCTCTGGGTTGTGGGAGTTGGGGAGCTGCTCCGGCTTCGGCGCGGAGGGGCGGCGGCCGGGGAGGCGGCGGCGGCAGGTGAGAGGCCAGGGTCGGGCGGCCGGGTAGCGCGAGGTCCTAGACCCAGGACGACGCTGAGCCAGGCGTCCAGCTTCTGTGGCTGAGTTTCCCCAGCTCTGAGAGTCTTGCCCCGAGGGGTCGGCGACCTCAATCTGACAGTCGTGATTTTGAGCTTGACAAGCAAGGGGATTCCCCGCTCTGAGCCTCAGTTTTTCTAAGAAATGGGGATCACGATAGTACTTAGCTCATAGTACACCTGAATCTTAGCGTAAGGTAATCTACGTAAAGTCTTAAGCGGAGAATAATTTTGCGTTATTTTTAAAAGTGTAAATTGTACACACCTATAGACCCTGCAAGCTCCGTTCTAGGACTCTGTCCTGCAGAAATACTCATTTAAGTGTGCAAAACGAGGCGTACTGGGTGTTTTCTGCAGCCTTGTTTATAATTGTGACACATTGGAAACAGCCTAAACGTCCAGCAAAGAGTTCTTTCTGCTCCATGATTTCATGTAAATTTCTAACTTTAATAGTAGTAGTTGTAAAAGCTGAAACGAAGAACAGAGCCAGTAATAAGTAGCTCTCAGTAATTGAATGATTAGTAGGTGCCAGACACCGCCAAGTGTTTCCCTTGCGTTAATTTAACCTTCCTAACATCCACCGAGGTAGGTACGGTTATTTTCTCTCCATATAACGTGTGGGGAAACCGAGGTTCATAGCCATTTAAGTGAGTTAACTAAGATGATGACATCACTGGGGAGTGGAAGAGCTGGCATTTGAACCCAGATCTGTTGGATGTGTCCAGTTGACTCCTGCATTGCCTTTCTGGTACGTAGCAAGTGCTGGACGGTAACTACCTTTTTTGTTATTATGATGGGCTTGAACTAGGTGTTCTAAGATCTCTTCCTGCTGGTTCTGACATCTAGAGATCTTTGCTCTTCTCATTGGCTTTCCCTTTTAGGATTCCCAGGAGCCATGTTGTCAGAAGTCCTACTGGTGTCTGCTCCGGGGAAAGTCATCCTTCACGGAGAACATGCCGTGGTACATGGCAAGGTACAAAGCCATTAGAGCCTTTAAGGATTGGGTACCCCTTCTCCTTGATGCTAATTTTGTAAGAAGGTAAAAGGACACCCTGAGGCACAGCTTGGGAGCAGATCAGAGAGATCAGGTTCTCCCCAGCCAGGCAAGGAAAAGATTTCTTATGCCCACTGAAGGGATTCTTGGGCCTCGCTCGGTATGATAGCAAAAAGATGATTATAATATAAAGCCCTGTGAGTGGAATGAGATCACCTAGGAGTGAGCTTTGATGCAGAAGGAAAGAGGTTTGAGAACTGAGCTCCGGGGCACTAAGACATTTAGAAGTTGGAAGGATGATCTAGCAAAGGAGTTGAAAACATCCATTATCTCATTTTACCCTTACAACTACCCCCAAGGCATACCCTTTTATTATCCTGTTTTACAAATGTGCAAACTGAGGCTTAGGAGAGAAGTGGTAACTTGATCCGAGTCCTATATACCTTGGTAGAGCTTGGTGTGAACCTAAGTCTGTCTGAAACCACCTCTGCTGCTCTCTGCTTTTTTTTTTTTTTTTCCTGAGACAGTCTTGCTCTGTCACCGGAGTGCAATCTTGCGATCATGGCTCACTGCAGCCTCCAACCTCAGCCTCCCAAGTAGCTGGGACCACAGGTGTGTACCACCATGCCCCACTAATTTTTTTATTTTTCTGTAGAGACGTGGTCTGACACCACGCTGGTCTCGAACTCCTGGGCTCAAGTGATCCTCTTGCCTTGGCCTCCCAAAGTGCTGGGATTACAGATATGAGCCACCACACCTGGCTTCTCACTGCTATTCTTTATGTTCTTATATTTCTTATTGAAAACATGGTGATTATGGGGAAGTGATTCCTTGGTGTTGAGAACCTCTGAAATTTTGCAGGCAGAAGGCAAAGTGGATTTTAACTTTTAGCTGATCGATGGTGGCTGTGCCCAGGCTTAGTGGGAGAGCATGCCAAGGTTGATTAGCAGTGTCTGGCAAGGGCATGGCTAGGAGTGGCCTCTGTCCTTATGTTTGCTCTCTTCTTAGCACGTGGGTCTTGGCCCCTTTGCCACTCACCCTCAGGCTTATTGCTTTTGTCATTTATTCTATAGGTAGCACTGGCTGTATCCTTGAACTTGAGAACATTCCTCCGGCTTCAACCCCACAGCAATGGGAAAGTGGACCTCAGCTTACCCAACATTGGTATCAAGCGGGCCTGGGATGTGGCCAGGCTTCAGTCACTGGACACAAGCTTTCTGGGTGAGTGCAAGGAGGAGAAACCAGGTGTGGTAAGAGCCTACAGAGAGGGCAGCTGGCCAGGTATCCTGGGCTGTCCCCAAGGGAGCCAGGGGCCAGCTATTTCCAGGGTGTTTTCTACCCTGACATAAAATTAGCTTCATTCATTTTATTTTTTTTTAAATTTATAAGTGTAAAACAATGCATTGGATCTCTGTGGGCTGTTGTGGACAGATCATCAAGGCCTATTCAGTGAAAAAAATGCAAAACAGCAAACATACGTATTTAAGTATAAATATGTGTATAAATGATAGAAAAGGTCTCGGGGGCATAGACATCAGATTGGCAGTGGTGATTAGTTCTCCTGGGAGAGACCTAGGGCCAGAGAGTAGACAAAGTGACACATGTTTTAAATGAGGAGAATATATTGGCATTTTGTATAATTAAAAATTGATAAAAGTAGGCCAGGCACAGTGGCTCATGCCTGTAATTCCAGCACTTTGGGAGGCCAAGGCGGGCAGATCATCTGAGGTCAGGAGTTCGAGACCAGCCTGGCCAACATGTCGAAACCCTGTCTCTACTAAAAATACAAAAATTAGCTGGGTGTGGTGGCACACACCTGTAATCTCAGCTACTCAGGAGGCTGAGGTAGGAGAATCGCTTGAACCTGGGAGGCAGAGGTTGCAGTGAGCCAAGATTGCGCCATTGCACTCCAGACTGGGGGACAGAGCAAGACTCCATCTCAAAAAAAAAAAAAAAAAAATTTAATAAAAGTACAAGTTACCTATGCTTATTATTGGAAAATATAGTCAATACTGGGACCTTGTAATTTAAAAAATCACCTATTATTTCCCTTCTCCTTTCCCTGACCCCAGTAATGACTCCAAGCATTTAGGCATTAATCCTTCTGGGTGATTTTCTGTAGACTGATAGAAAGATTGATAGAGACAGGGAGATATCTTGGTTTTTTAACCAAAATTGGGTCAGGCCATATAAACCATTCAGAAGTACCGATTTTTTCTTTGTGTGTCAGGTGTGTGTGCTGATTTTTGACAGCACTGTGAAGATTTCATCCACTCATAAGCAGGCCAGCTTTTTCCATCAGTGGAGTCCCCTGCACCTGCCCCAGAGCTGACGTGTGTTTTCTCTGTTGTCAGTTTACTGTCTGCTCCCTGGGCTGAATGAAGCCTTGCTCTTTGGAACAGTGTTTCTCAGCCAGGATGGGGTAAATGAGAATCTTTTTGGGTTTTTTCCTTACACTGCACCTGAACCCTTGACACCTGCTTCCCATTCCCCATGAGAAACCACAGTCACTCCCATATGCCGTATGGGGATGGAGGAAGAGTTGAAAATTCTCATTTCACTTGTTGAGATGGGGTCTCACTGTGTTGCCCAGGCTGGTCTGGAACTCCTGGGCTCAAGCAGTTTTCCACTTCCCACCTTGGGCTCCCAAAGTGCTGGGGTTACAGGTGAGAGCCACTGTGCCCAGCCAAAATCCTCATTTTAGAGTAGCCCTTTTTAACTTCATCATATCTTGGAATCAGCCAAGAGTTTTTTGTGATGGTGGTGGTGGTTTTTGTTTTAACCAGTACAGATGGATGGGCTCCTGGCTCTGCCCCTCTCTTATTGGGAGTTGGTAGTGGTGGTAGGAGTTTTTGAAAGGGGTTCCTTGGGTGATTCTGGGGACACCTCAGTTAAAAGCCACTCCTTTGGAGCGTGCATCTGAAAACAACCAGCCAGAGCACATGGAACTTGCTTTCCAAGGTGCACAGGGCCACCCAGCCAGACCAGAAATGCCTCCTGAGAACCAGCTGCAACTTGTGTATGTCAGTAGCTTGGGGTAGAAGCAGCCAGGTGTGGGGGAACATGTCTCAGACCACTCCAACTCCCTCAGTGAACCTGGGGCAGGTCACTTCATCTTTTGGGCCTTGGAGCAGAGACATGTTTCCTGACTGAGGGCTGCCGTGAGGATCCGACGACACTGGAGGCAGGCATTAGGGGTGCGACACAGAATGCATTATGTAGGGAAGGGCTTGTTAGTTTTGGAGCTCTGGGAGACATACCATCTTCTAGGTTGCAAAGATCTACCATCTTTCTTTCAGTGTCCTTTTGCTCCCTCCTGATAGTAATAAACATTGAACTTTTTTTTTTTTTTAAGAGGCAGGGTCTTACTATGTTGCCCAGGCTGGTCCCAAATTCCTGGGCTCAAGTGTTCTTCTGCCTTAGCCTCCCGAGTAGCTGGGAATATAAGCACATACCACTGCACCCTGCTACTACAGTGAACACTTATTGGGCACTTATGTGTGCCAGGCACTAAGTCTGTTCACATATGTTAGCACTCTTAGAATTCGCCAGCATTCCCTGGAAGTAGGTGGTGGTATTCATCCCCATTGTACAGATCTGAAAATTAAAGTTCAGAGGTCAAGTGGCTCAGGTTACACTTGTTGGTGACACTGAAAGGATTCAGACCCAGGTTTCTCCTAGCCCCAAAGTCCAGGCTCTTAACAGCTGTTCCATCTCCATTACAAAGCTCTGAAATACCTGGGTTCTCAATGATGCCATGACTTGGCCATTTGAGTATATCATTAATCCATTCAACACATATTTACCCAGTTCTTAACCGGTGCCCGAAGTTTCCTAACACACGCATGCCCAGTTCCATTTCCCAGTCCCTTGAGAATGTGACCTGAGGCTCAGCGAGTGATTTGTAAAGGTGAGCTGGCCAGAAAGGCTCTGCCTTCTCAGTGTCTCAGAGGAAAGTGGCCCAGGTTCCTATACATCCCTGGGAACAACCTGCCTCACCTTCCCCTTCTGCCCAGGCACCGCCTCACATTTACACTGTCCTATTCCCGACGATTATCTTTTGGAGGAGGGAAATATTTTGGGGGGTTAACTTAACACTCTTTTGATTTTGGTTTTATACAATGGAAGGTGAAACCTAGGCCCTTGTGTGATTGAGCCAGCATTCTCTGTGTGTGTCTGTGTGTGTTTGTTTTAAGACTACAATTTTTTTTTTTTTTTTTTTTTTTTGAGAGAGGGTCTCACTCTGTTATGCAGCCTGGAGTGCAGTGGTGCAACCACAGCTCACTGTTTCTTCAACCTCCTGGGCTCAAGCGATCCTCCTGCCTCAGCCTTCTGAGTAGCTGGGACCACAGGTGTGCGCCACCGTGCCTGGCTAGTTTTTGTACTTTCTGTAGACTTGGGGTTTCGCCATGTTACCTAGGCTGGTCTCAAACTCCTAGGCTCAAGTGATCTGCCCACCTCAGCCTCCCAAAGTACTGGGGTTACAGGCATAAGCGCCTGCACCCGACCTTAAAACTACTGTTAATTAGCACTTACTACATGCCAGGTGCTGTGCTAAAAAGTTTACACCCCTTATTTAACTTTACGTTCCTGACAACCGTAAGAAGAGGCACTGTTGTTATCCCTGTTTTACCAAGGTGGGAAACAGGTTCAGGGAGGTTAAGTCACATGGTCAGTAAATGGCACAGTTGGGACTCAAACCCAAGTCTGCCTAAAGCCAATGAACAGACTTGGGTGTGGGGTTCAGACCATAAATTCGTGTCCATCCATGTTCCGATTCCAGTGACTAGTCGATTTTCTGTGTTCTGTTGTTTATAAAGCACCAAAGTCCCTCTCACCCACTTGTGTTTGCTTGTTTGCCTGTGGAACAGAGCAAGGTGATGTCACAACACCCACCTCAGAACAAGTGGAGAAACTAAAGGAGGTTGCAGGCTTGCCTGACGACTGTGCTGTCACCGAGCGCCTGGCTGTGCTGGCCTTTCTTTACTTATACCTGTCCATCTGCCGGAAGCAGAGGTGTGTGCGTGGTCTGGGGAAGGAGTCCAGATTCAGCCTCCCATGGAGAAAAAGGAAGAGTTTCTGTCATTGCTGCTGGAGAATGCACATGCTCTCTTCTAGAGCAGCAGCCATTGGCTGTCCTCATCATGTGCCAGGCACCCTGCCAGACACGGTATATATGGCATGCCTATTTTTTGAGACAGGGTCTCTCTGTTGCTCAGGCTGGAACGCAGTGGTACGATCTCAGCTGACTCCAGCCTCGACCTCCCAGGCTCAAGTGATCCTTCCGCCTCAGCCTCCCAAGTAGCTGGGACTACAGGTGCGCACCACCACGCCTGGCTAATTTTTAAATTTTTGTAGAGATGGAGTCTCACTGTGTTGCCCAGGCTGGTCTCAAACTCCTGGGCTCATGTGATCCAACTGCCTTGGCCTCTGAAAGTGCTGGGATTAGAGGCATGAGCGACTGCACCCGGCCCCAGCCTCTCTGTTGTTGTTTTTTTGTTTTGTTTTGTTTTTTGTCCAGAACCCAAAGGGAAAACCTCAAGGGGCAGCCCTTCCCTTGAGCAGCAGATGCTGGCTCAGCGGCCAGGCCCTATGCTGAGGACACATTCGGAAACGGCCTGATACTTGCTGTCCGAAGCAGAATTTCAACTTGAGAGAGGCATGTCCCCTTAAGTGGGTGAGGGGCATTCCAGAATCTTCCAGGCTGGGTGGGGTGGGTACGTGGAATTTGAAGACACACATTATTACAATTTTTCTATTTGGGAAATGGGAAAAGCACTTCGTGGAAATTACCAAACACGAAGTTTGACAGTTCTCGCTTGGGGGAAATACATGTAAGATGTAGCGATTCGGACCTTTCTGGTGATCAAAAGCAGACCCGTGTTACACATGGTTGGGGAGCACCGTCTGGCGGGAGAGGCCCCGGTGACCACACAATCCTAGTGTGCGGTGGTGAGGCAGTGGTGGAGGGAGGGAGGGCAGGCGGGGGTCCTAGAAGGGGAGCCAGGAGGGTCTTTGTGGGTAGCTACGGAAAGTGTCACAGTGGAAGCGACATTTGATAAGGCCTTGAAAGATGGGTAGGGATTTCTCTGGGGGATAAGGAGGTGCACGGCTATTGCAGGCAGAGGGGCCAGCCTGTGCTCAGAGCAGGCCCACAGAAAAGCCTAGCATGTGGGCACAGGAAGGAGGTGGGAGAAAGGGGTTGACAGCTTGCCAGGTGCTTCTGGGAAGGGCTCTGGTTGGATGACCCAGGGATTTAAATGAACCTGATACCTGTTTTCTAGTTGTCTGATTCAGCATGAGTTCCTGATGTTCAATAGGGATACATTTGGGGTCAGGAATTCTCCCCCAGTTGAGAAAACTGGACCAGATGCTTGGAGTCAGGCCTGGGCCTGGCCCCTGGTTCAGTGCTGGCACCCCATTGCTCTGCGGGAGAGTCACGTTTCACACCCTGGTGTGTTTCAGGGCCCTGCCGAGCCTGGATATCGTAGTGTGGTCGGAGCTGCCCCCCGGGGCGGGCTTGGGCTCCAGCGCTGCCTACTCGGTGTGTCTGGCAGCAGCCCTCCTGACTGCGTGCGAGGAGATTGCAAACCCGCTGAAGGATGGGGATTGCGTCAACAGGTAACCATGGTCCTTACCTGGCCAGTGTCCCTCCTGCACGGCAAGACAGAGGCGTGGCTTCTCTCACTGAGACCTCACCACCTCCCTGTGAGGCGAGAGGTGTCATAGTGGCCATTTTAACGTGAGGAAGCTGAGCCCCAAGAGGTCAAATGGCTGGCCCAGGGCCACACAGCTAGTGCTGGCAGAGTGGGATTTGAACTCAGAGTCTGAGCTTTTCTCTCCTGCTCTCCACCACCTCTGCTCACCCCCATCTTGGCTCTGTTGGGTTCAAGCGCCGATGGTATGGTGGAAAGAGCTGGAGTCCAGATCTAGAGGGCAGCGGGTTAGGTGAACCCTCCGACCTCTGCATTGACTCAGGCTAGGACAGTGTTCTCCTCTGTATGGTAATGACAGTGCCCTAGGGGTGATTGTCCAGTTTTACCACATGGTTATGAAAGAAACTAAGAGTGTGCTGAGAAATCCACATTAAGGGGTGTGCCCATTAGACTAGGGTGTCTCTCCTCCTACGGGGCCGTCTCCACGGAGGGCATGTCACCTCTCTGCGTTCCTACTGACCACTTGAGTCAGTGAGGCCTGTCCAGACAGGCTTGACCACAGACCATTTCTATCATTAGGAGAATGTTCCTTGAGAAACCACCCAGTGCGCAGAGGTTACGCAGTTTGTCCCGGGACCAGGAGTTGTGGATGAGGCCCCCAAATGCAGAGCTCTGTCCTCTTCCTGGGCTTGTTTTTGTTTTGTTTTGTTTTGTTTTCTGATCTTGGTTTGTTTGTTTGTTTGTTTGTTTTTTGAGACGGAGTCTCGCTCTGTCACCCAGGCTGGAGTGCAGTGGTGTGATCTTGGCTCACTGCAACCTCTGCCTCCAGGTTCAAGTGATTCTCCGCGGGCCAACGGACTGGCCCTGTCTTTCAAAAGGTGGAGGGTGACTGTGTGTGTGCGCTTGCACGTGTGTGTGTTCTTACGCTGCTTCTAACCGTTTCTCCCACCTTCCCCTGAAGGCCAGTCATTCCTTCTCAGAACCCTTAGGGAGAGTAGACCTCCCACCCCACCCTACCCCACCACACCCCACCCATCATGTGTTTCTGAGTCGGAAAGGACTGGAGCCCAGTCTCCTTTGAAGACTCAAATCTGAGCCCCCTAAAAAACAAACTGTGTAGAGCAGGAGGAAGACTCACATTTGTTGAGAGGGCCAGGCCCTGGGCTAGATCAGCTGCCTGAGTTACCTTCCCCCGCCTCCATCACTCACTTCATCCCAGGCACGCTGCCACCTGTTGGTCCCTGGGAAGGGCCAGCCAGCTCTGGTGTGGTTCCAGTGCTGCACAAGTGGTGTGTCTGGAATGCACCCCACACACGCACCTTGCCCAGCTGGCTCCCCTTGTCCTTCAAGCACCACCACCCCGCCCCAGCCCCCGGCAATTCAGCCCATAGTACTCTTACAGAAACACCTGGTTTGTTTTTGTGTTTTTTTTTTTTAACTATATTATCATTTATTAAATGTAATTAGGTAGCTCTGGATCCTTGGTCTGTTTTTTTTTTTCTTTTATTATTATTATACTCTAAGTTTTAGGGTACATGTGCACAATGTGCAGGTTAGTTACATATGTATACATGTGCCATGCTGGTGTGCTGCACCCATTAACTCATCATTTAGCATTAGGTATATCTCCTAATGCTATCCCTCCCCCCTCCCCCCATCCCACAACAGTCCCCAGAGTGTGATGTTCCCCTTCCTGTGTCCATGTGTTCTCATTGTTCAATTCCCACCTATGAGTGAGAATATGCGGTGTTTGGTTTTTTGTTCTTGCGATAGTTTACTGAGAATGATGATTTCCAATTTCATCCATGTCCCTACAAAGGACATGAACTCATCATTTTTTATGGCTGCATAGTGTTCCATGGTGTATATGTGCCACATTTTCTTAATCCAGTCTATCATTGTTGGACATTTGGGTGGGTTCCAAGTCTTTGCTATTGTGAATAGTGCCACAATAAACATACATGTGCATGTGTCTTTATAGCAGCATGATTTATAGTCCTTTGGGTATATACCCAGTAATGCGATGGCTGGGTCAAATGGTATTTCTAGTTCTACATCCCTGAGGAATCGCCACACTGACTTCCACAATGGTTGAACTAGTTTACAGTCCCACCAACAGTGTAAAAGTGTTCCTATTTCTCCACATCCTCTCCAGCACCTGTTGAGAAACACCTGCTTTGAAGTCACATATTGCAGTGTCATGGATTTGTTTGTATTTGAATACTGATCGCTTACTGACCTTCACTTTCTCCATTAGACTCTAAGCTCCAAGAAGTCAGGGACCTTGTCTGTTTTGCTCCCTACTAGGAGCTTAGTCACAGGCACATAGCAGTTGCTCAGTAAATGCTGAATGAATAAGTGAGTGTATCTTGTTGGCACCATTAAGTTAGTAGCTAAGAGCTTGGGCTCCAAGTCAGCAGATGTGGTCCTGACCCAGCAGTGAGTAGCACTGTGATCTCCAGGATGCTGTTTGACCCATCCAAGCCTCAGTTTCCGTTTCTGTAAGAAACAGGATAATTATTATACCTTCCCTGTAGGGCACAATTGGGAGGATTATGAACCATTTCTCAATGGTCCATTTGAGAAAGCATTTAGCACAATGTTTGGCACATGCTAATCAATAGTATGTTAACTGATGTTAACTCATTATTCATCATAGTCTCACAGCTACCATGTGAGTTGCCAAGTCCGTAAAAATCCTTATTTGGCAGATGAAGAAAGAGACTCAGAGCAGGTAATTGACTTGCTCAGGGCTCACAGCAAGTAAGTGATTGAACCAGGCCCCCAGGTGCTGTGACCCCAGACAGCCTATCTCCTGGGAGCCCATCCTATCTCCTGGGCATTACACAAAGCACTTGTGTATTTTTTCCATCTCAATATCCTCCGTGAGATAGACACTATTATCCCTGTTTTATGGATGAGAAAACAGGGTTTAAGGTGAAGCAGTTGCTCACAGATGCCCAGTGAGTCAGTGGTAGGATGGGCTCCAAAAAGGGCTCACTGGCTGGGCACGGTGGCTCACGCCTGTAATCCCAGCACTTTGGGAGGCTGAGGTAGGCAGATCGCTTCAGGTCAGGAGTTCGAGACCAGCCTGGCCAACACAGCAAAAACCCATCTCTACTAAAAATACAAACATTAGCCAGGCGTGGTGGCAGGCGCCTGTAATCCCAGCTACTCGGGAGGCTGAGGTAAAATCACTTGAACCCAGGAGGCAGAGGTTGCAGTGAGCTGAGATCGTGCCACTCCAGCCTGGGGGACAAGAGCGAAACTCCATCTCAAAAAAACAAAACTAGGCTAACTGCTTACTCCATAACTCTGCCACTGAGCCACATCATTCTCAGAGGTCAGAAAACCACCTTTAGCTTCTGCTGTTTCATGAGGAAGGGAATCTGCAGAAAGGAAACAAAAGCTGAGAGAAGAGTGGGGAAGTGGGGTTGATCATTTTGTCTTGTTCCATACTCATGTGTTTTGGGTCTGTTCATTTAAACTGTTTGTGAGCCCGCACCTGGTCCATGGAAGGCAGTGAGGCCACGTGCTTGGGAGAGATCCAGACATGGTTGGGACGAGCCTGGCCCCCCCAGGGGTCTCTGGGGCTCCTGGGATTTGAATTCATAATGATCGTGCTTTGGATCTACTTGCAGGGCCCTGGGAAAGAGTCACACCTCTGCCCGTTCTTCTTAAAGGCAGGCTTAGTTCAGGTGTGGACGCTTATGCAGAGGTCTGTTATAGTGGCAGTTGCCACCTGCTGCTTGTGGACACCTTGCCATCATTACACACACATGCAGCTAGCCTCTGAGGAGGGTGGGGGTTCCAATTCTCCAGGGAAGGATAGTGAGGCTCAGAGAGGTTAGATAACAGGCCCAGAGTCACTTAGCTAGTAAGAGGCAAAGTAGGGGCCAGGTGCGGTGGCTCATGCCTGTAATCCCAGCACTTTGGGAGGCCAAAGCGGGCGTTCGAGACCAGCCTGTCCAATATGGTGAAACCCCGTCTCTACTAAAAAATACAAAAATTAGCTGGGCGTGCTGTTGTGCACCTGTTGTCCCAGCTGCTCGGGAGGCTGAGGCAGGAGAATTGCTTGAACCCGGGAGAAAGTGAGCTGAGATTGCACCACTGCACTCCAGCCTGGGTGACAGAGTGAGACTCCGTCTCAAAAAAAAAAGAAAAAAGGCAAAGTAGGACCACGGGAGTCCAAAGCCCAGGCTGTTTTGACTGCGCCAGGTGGGCTTCAGAGGGAAGGGCACACACTTGGCACGCTCCATAGCTGGAGAGGTTCAAGTGGACTTGTTCTTTCTGAGCTGAAGGGCCCAAGCTCCTATGCCCCTTGGCCTGCCCAGCACAGCCCCAGGTGACCCCTCCCCAGCCGCACTCCTCACTGCCACAGTAAAGATGAACATCTGTGTCTTCAGGTGGCCCAAGGAGGATTTGGAGCTAATTAACAAGTGGGCCTTCCAAGGGGAGAGAATGATTCACGGGAACCCCTCCGGAGTGGACAATGCTGTCAGCACGTGGGGTAGGTGTGGCCTCAGGTTTATTTTATTGTTGTTATTTTAAAAATTCTTATTACAATGGTAGGTGCCCAAGAGTCTGTGCTGGTTTGGGAGGAATCGAATCAATGGATTCTGGAAAAAATAGCATTTTCCTGTTTTGGGGGGAATGGGGAGAAATCTTGGGGCCCTGTCTCACACCCCCTGAATCAGAATCTCCAGGGGTGGAACTGGGGCCTGGGAAGCTGCAGCTTCCACGAGCTCCCCAAGGGAGTTGTAGGTTCAGGATGCAGAGCCGTTGCTGTGGAGTTTGCACACCACCTAGGTGGCCTCCCCTCTGGCAAGAACTCTTGCTTACAGGGCCCAGATGCTGTGTCCCGGGCCCCACCTTCACCATGTGGCCTGTCGGGGGAAGCTGGACAGTCTGGAGGGAGGGGGACCCAGGAATCCAAGGCCTGGCAAGAGCTTCCTGGTGGGGCTTCGAGGACCTTTTGCCCTCCTGCACCTTTTGTAACTGAAGCTGGGCTGACTCATTACTTAGCCTCTTTCCTGAATGGGGCAAAATGAACCCAACCCAAAGTTCAACCTCTCTCCCAAGGAGCACAGATATGTTAGCTTTTCCCATAGCTCTGACCCGCTGGTTTTTCTCTTTAGGAGGAGCCCTCCGATACCATCAAGGGAAGATTTCATCCTTAAAGAGGTAACCTGGGGGTGGAGCAGCACATTCAGCCATGGCTGCATCGATGTGTGCAGGGGGCAGAGCTCTGCACCTTTGGGAAGTACCATAGGAGGCAGGTGTCCCTGGCTCTTCATCCCCCAATGTGGCCCTCACAGTCCACTAGCTGCAAGGAAGCAGGGGTGGTGGGGAAGACCTGGTCTTTCCTTCTCCCCTTCAGCTCTTAAATTGCAGAGATATCAGAAAGGGAAAGTCATGCATGGCTGTGCCCGTAGACTCTCAGCTGCTCATTCATTCATTCCTGTATTTGCTTAGTAAACAAGAATCCATTACTTCCTGTGTTCCCGATGATGCTGCACTGGGGCGTAGGAATGGAGAGATGAAGCTTGGGTACAGTTTCCAAGGACTCTCAGTCTGCTTGTGGGGGTGGGGCCAGACACACACAAAAGCCGCCACAGGACAATGTGAGAGTCACCATGATGGAGGCACACAGGGCAGAGGCAGGATGGAAGCTGGAGGGAGGTTTGGGAGGGGCTTGGAGCAGAAGTGACATTTGGAGACTCTCAGCCTGTTTTATGTTTCTGTGTCCCTCCCGCTGGAATCATTGGAATCACAAACGTGTATGTGCGATTTCAGCATTCTCTGTTCTGTTTGCGATTTCAGCATCCTCTGTTCTGTTTGCACCCACGGCGGAATTGTTGGGTGCCTGGAATGAAACACATGGCAGAGGGGAGCCAGGTGCCTTTTTGACTGTTCCCTAAGCCCTTGATCAAGTTGTGGGGTGGTGTTTGTCCCAGGGCACTTTGCCACCTCCATGGGCCTTTTCGCATCAGTAAGGGTCCTGGGGCTCTCTCTTCTTTACTCAGGGCGGTCTTCATGGATGAGTGGCAGGTCCTGGCCTGCAGCCCCTGCCAGCTGGGCCACTCCATTAGTGGCTCAGTAACCTGGCCTGCCACAGCGCCACACCTGGGCCCCTGGCTAGTTCTCTGGGATCTTTCTGTCCCAGCTCAGCCACGCCTCCCTTTCCAAGGCTGTACGTCAGGGTTGTCAGCGTTGGCACTATTGAGATTTGGGGCTGGGTTATTCTTTGTGGTGGGGCCGCCCTGTGCATTGTAGCCATCCCCAGCCCCTACCCACTAGATGCCAGTAGCACCCTCAGCGTGGCAATCAAAAACGTCTCCAGACATTGCTCAGTGTCCCCTGGGAGGCAGAATCACCCTTGCCGCCAACCTTTGCACTCTGCAGAAGCCAGTAGGAGCGTGGAACAGCTTCCTCGGGTTGCTCCAGCAGTTGTCAGGAGAGCCTCGGGCACCCAGGTGAAGCTGGTCTGCCACTGCCCCGGATCCATGTGGAACCAGAGCTGGATCACGTGGAGGAGTCTCAAATGCCCGGGTCCCGGCCTGTCTTCAGGAGCCCACGGTCTGATGGGGAAGGCGGTCACTGTAATCGTCAGAGAGAAGACACCTGAAGGGTTGTGAAGCTGCTGTGGGTGACAGTGACAGGCGTCTTAGATCTGGCTGCGAGCCTGGGGAATCATTCATGGAAGTGGTGGCATTTCATTCCTTCAGTGTCTCCTGAGAGCCACTCGTGGCCTAAGCACTGGACTAGGCCCTGGAGCTAGAAAACTGATGAAGACGTGGGCTGGGCACTGAGTGTACGGTCTACTGGGGGCATCAGGAGATGAATGAGGAGGCTTTCCAAGCGGGGCAGGCAGGGGAATGGCCAGGCGTTGCTGGTGTGCTGGGCGGAGGCGCTGGGTCCGCAGGCCTAGGTTTGAGTCCAGCTCTCCCACTTGCCAGCTGGTGCCCTCGGGTGAGTCACTTCTCCCAGACCTCCAGCTCCTCGTTTACTTAGGGGGATCTTGAACATACAGTCAGAAGCGGTGGCTCTGAAGTGCTTACCTGTTTGCTGGCCGAGTTCATTCATCCTTTCCACAAGTATCATTAAGCACCTACTGCGTGCTGAGTACCGGGGCCTCCGCAGGGAACAAAACAAAGCCCCGCCTCCGTGGAACTCATACTTTGTTGGGAGAGGAGAAAAAATCAGTTGTCTGTGAGAGCATATCAGGCAGTCTTAAGCACCTTTAGGAAACAAGGCAGGGTCAGAGGCTACAAAGAGAAGGAGGGGTCCGATTGGATGGGGGGTCGGGGGCTGCTGATGAAGGAACATTGAGCAGAAACCTGAATGAGTCACGCCGCTATGGGGCGGGGCTGGTCCCTGGCAGAGGAAGCGCGGTGCAAAGGTCCTGAGACAAGAGCACACTGCCTGCCGTGTGACACAGTAGCTGGGAGGTCAGAGTGGCTGAGTGGAGTGAGCAGCCTGGGGAGCAAGGAGAGAAGAAGAGGCTGGGGCAGTGGCCAAGCCCGGATCACAGGAGCGCTTACCAGGCTTACCCCCTGCATGGTGGCCGCTGGATGGGTATGAGCCCTGGATCTGGTGGGGCTGGTGACAGGCCTGTCTGCAGAGGACTTGTCTAAGAAAGATGAAGATGCAACACCCAAACTCCTCCCGCCTGGCTAGATGGGAGCATGGAGCAAACCAACCTTTGCTGCCTGCTGTGGGGTGCCACGGGAGCAGATGGCGGCTTCACGGAGAAGCTGGGGGCCAGACTCCATGTTAATCCCATGGATGGCTTAAGGAGCTTCCCCCCACCAACCATGCGTGGTGCCTCTCTGTAAAGAAAAAATGCATTGTTTGTGAAGTGGATCAAGATGCGGCCTCCCAGAACGCTGCCCTTTTGAGGAATGGCTTGTCTTAGAAGGGAAGAGAAAAGCCAAATAGAATGTTCATCTTTTGTAAAGTTTAAAAAAAAAAAAAAGCCAGCCTCCAAGGCTGAGAATCGATATTAATTTCATGGGCTTATGGGCAGTGAGATAAAGCAGGTTTCTGGCAGCCCTTTCCAGCCCTATTGGATTTTACAATCTTGAACTGTGAAGACAGCGAATAAAGGTATCAAGGGCTCTGCCCGTCTCCAGCTGTCTCGGGCCAGAGCTCATCCAAATCCCCCACCCTCCATCCCAGCCTGCAGCCCTCTGAAAGGCAGGTTGGATGGCAAGAAATGTCAGCTTGAGCCCTCAAAGACAGCTCACTACAAGGACAGTTGGGATTGTGGCTTTAGGAGGGATTTACGCAGCTCCTCCGGGGCAGGTGAGGACCACAGGGTCATGCTAGAGAGTCAGCTCAACGTGGCTGCCTGGGACACGTCTATGTGCCAGAGGGCAGCCAAGGGGATGACTGACTCTACATCTGGTTTTAGACCAGGGCTGCTCGTCCGGGCACCATTGAGGTAGGGCAAGAATGGGCTCAGCGTGCTGGGGACCATCCTCCTCTGCAACCCTGCCCTCCCTGCATTTACCGAGCCCGTGCGTGGCGCTGCTTGCACCAGCTAGCCTGGGCATCTTCCCTCTGTGTGATCCATTTCAGGGCCTGTTGCTTGGTCTTTCTAAAACTCCAGCTTCGTGGGGGTGACCCACACAAGTGAACCTTCGCCCCCTCCTTGTACTCTGCCATAGCCACTTTGAATTTCTCACTGGATGACTGTGCCGGGTTCCGCCACCTCCAGGCTCACACAGGCTGCTCCAACTGCCAGAAATCCTCACCCTTCTAGCTTTGCTTGGTGGCTTCTTACCCTTCCTCAGTTCTCAGTGTCCATGTCATGTCAGGAAAACCTTCTCGGCCCTTCTACCCTATCCCCTCTCTGGCCCCGGCCCCAAGGCCACGCTGTGCCTAGCATGTTGTAGGTCCCAGTTGAAGTTGAATGAATAAATGAGTGAAAAGCCAAGGGAGAATGGCCACCCAACCGGTGCCTGGGATGGAGGCGCAGCTGTGGCCAGCAGCAGGAGCCCCATGCTCCCCCAATCCAGTGTCACCTCTTGTGCCTCCCTTCTTCCTCTGTATCGGGGTGGGGCGGCTTCCTGGACTGCTCCCAGTCCTGTCCCAGCTCCTCCATCTTGAGTTCAGTGTGGACCTGCCTCCATTTCACCCTGCAGGTCGCCAGCTCTCCAGATCCTGCTGACCAACACCAAAGTCCCTCGCAATACCAGGGCCCTTGTGGCTGGCGTCAGAAACAGGCTGCTCAAGGTGACTCTTGTTCCCTTCTTGGGCAGGTTTCAGGAAGGCCAGGACACAATTACATCTGGATTTTCGAGGTCTCCCTCTGGCTGATGGGTTATAGGGGGTATGGTGGGTTGTGGGGGCCCTCAGGGAGGTGGTTTTGGCAGAAAAGAAGGTACCGTCCGTGCCCGTAGCCTGGCCAGGAAAATGACAGTGGTCAGGCTCGTTAGACACACTGACTTTGCAGCTGGGAAGGCAAAAAAACAGGCTCAGAAGAGAGGTGGTTTCCCCAGAGGATGGGCACGGGCTGTGTGAACACCTCCTCCCTCCACCCCACTGCTGAGGCAGCTGTCCTGCATCTGCCTGCCCCCAGGCCTCACCAGCCGTTCCTTCTTTTTTTCTCCAGTTCCCAGAGATCGTGGCCCCTCTCCTGACCTCAATAGATGCCATCTCCCTGGAGTGTGAGCGCGTGCTGGGAGAGATGGGGGAAGCCCCAGCCCCGGAGCAGTACGTCGTGCTGGAAGTAAGAGCCTGTCTGCGGGAACCAGGGTTACTGAGTCCACACCACTGTCCAAGGCAGTGGCTCTGCAATCTGGCTGTGCTCAGAATCCCCCGGAAGCTAGCACATAGAGGTCAGGACCTGCCTCTGGCCTATGCTCTCAGCTGGGCCCAGGTCTGTGTGTGCCATATAAGCGTATCTTATTTTCAGGCCTCTTCCCGGGTGATTCCGAGTAATTGGGAGAGTGCAAGGGAGGCCAGGGCCTGGCTCGTGCTAAGTGCAATGGAACAGGTTTGGGTCACTTCTAAGGAGCTCCGGCCCACGTAGGTAGATGGGGATGTGGCTTATGCAGAGTGCTCTGTCGGTGCAGGGGTGACTTCTTGGTCACTCTCCTGCTATTGCTAACTTCATGGGTGCATTCAACAACTACTTGTCAACTGCCTGCTTTGGGTCAGACAGATCCTAACATTGTTTTTTCATCATCGCAACCCCATCCACTGCCATTTGCATAATTCTAGTGTAGAGGTTGTGACCTCGTACTTTGGGTGTGATCAGGCCTGTGTGTGAATCCCAGCTCCACTTCTGCTGGACGTGTGGCCTCGCTAGAGTGTCTTAAGAATGCTCAGATTAGACGGGCGCAGTGGTTCACCTGTAGTATTAGCACTTTGGGAGGCCAAGGCAGGTGGATTGCTTGAGCCCAGGAGTTCAAGACCAGGCTGGGCAATGTGGTGAAACTCTGTCTCTACAAAAAATAAAAAAGTTAGCCAGACATGATGGTACGTGTCGGTAGTCCCAGCTACTCGAGAGGCTGAGGCAGGAGGATCACTTGAGCCCAGGAGGTCAAGTTTGTAGCCTGGGCGACAGAATGAGACCTTGTCTCACACACGCAAAAAAAATGCTTGGAGTCTCATGGGTGACACGCAAGCACAATGTCTGGTGTGCTATGACCTTAGGGAACCAAAGAGCCCAGGCTCCCCCTGGACACAGTCCACCTGGCCTGGTGAATATGGGCTGTTAGCCATCTGGCTGCCCTTGCAGAATGAGAGGATCGGGTGGCCCCTAGCTGCCGTGGCTGTGCAGCAGCCGTCAGTGAAGGGACAGGAGAGGGGCGTGCGGTCTCCATGTCACCACAGTCCCTCCCCGCGCCCCGCACTCTGTAGTCATTGCCTGGTGTCTCCCGGTCCCCCTGTGGGCATTCGAGTCTGTAGCCCCTGTGCTGAGTGGAAGCTGTCACTAAAGCAAGCCTTTTACAAATGATTCTTTTCACTTGATCCTCACAGCCACCTCCCTGTGAAGTAGGTGTCTTATCCCTATTTTACAGATGTAAAAACTGAGGCCTGAAGAGAGACTCCCCCCAAGGTTATCCGGCTAGTGAGTGGCCGAGCCAGGGGTCCAGCCGACGGACTGGTCTGTCCCTTTATTCAACAGATCTGTCATGAGCACCTACTATGTGCCAGGGCAGAGCCTCCATCGAATTCCTGTGTTTCTGCCCTCATTCCCTCAGTCTTTGTCTTTCTAGCTCTCGATTCCTTCCACGTAGAAAGGAGGGAACACAGTCCCCCGAGTAGGAAATTAATAATGATAGAATACTGCCTAAAATACACCCTGTCGAGCCCCTGGAGAATGCCACGGAACAGCACGTTGATTATACATTGTGTGTATTTTTGGCTGTGGCAGCCGCTGAAATGTGCAACTCGGCTCCTGGACAGCTTTGCACTCAAACCAGCGAACTGTTCTCCTGTGTCACAACCTGTCATCTGATCCTTGACAGATTTTGGATCAGAATGTGACAGGTGTCTGGAACCTGCCTCGGCAACGTGACACCTGGTGCTCAGGCGCAGAGAGCGGCCCCCAGAAGTCTTCTCTCACATCCAGCCCATCAGACTGGTGAGAGGCACCTGGGGCTGCCACCAGGCCATCATGCCTGTCTGCTCATTTGTCAAAAATGGTGAGCTTGGTGCAGAGCGAGGTATGAGGCAGGCTGTCGGGGAGGGCCACTCCAACCCTGCCCGACCGGCCATCCCCATGCGGGAGAGCTAGGTGGGCCTCCGCAGAGATGCCTCAGTGATCGGCAACTCCTGGTATACAGGCAATCCAGGTGCCCTGGAACAGAGCTTCACACAGAAGTGAGGAATGCCAGGGGGTGCTCTCAGAGGCAGGGTAGACAGGAGCTTCATGTCAGGCAGACCCGCCTTCCAGTGCCAACTTGGTACCTACTAGCTCAGTGATCGTGGGCAAGTCACTTCTTCTCTGAGCCTCTGTTTCCCCTTTTGTAAAGTGGGGATGATGCTAACTTACCCATAAAAATACTAATAGCACATATCTCGTGCCAGGCATTGAACAGAAAACTCACCTTGTTTCGTCTCAGGGCAAAGAAGCAGATTTTTTTTTTTTTTTGAGACAGAGTCATCTTGCTCTGTCGCCCAGGCTGGAGTGCAGTGGCACAATCTTAGCTCATTGCATCCTCCCAGGTTCAAATGATCCTCGTGCCGCAGCCTCCTGAGTAGCTGGGATTACAGGCACGCGCCAACATACGTGGCTGATTTTTGTATATTTAGTAGAGATGGGGTTTCGCCATGTTGGCCAGGCTGGTCTCAAACTCCTGACCTCAAGTGATCCACCCGCCTCGACCTCCCAAAGTGCTGGGATTAAAGACGTGTGCCACCACACCCTGCTGAGGCAGATACTCTTATGACCCCGGTTTACAAGCAGGAGACAGACCCAGTGCAGAAGACCTTGCCCAAGGACACATGACCAAAAAGGGGCAGAGCAGAGACTCGAACACAGGCCTACTTGACTCCAAATCCCGTGGTTTTTACTTCCTGTTGGCTGGGACCATGGCTGGGCACCCATCCTTAGAGCCCCAGCACGTTGTGGGTGTTTGGTAAATGAAATCTAACTACTGGGTGCCTGGGCAGTGGAAGCTGTGAGTTTTATTTTTTCATCCACGTGCATCTTGTTGGATCCTTAAAGAGCAGGAAGTTTATCCTGCATAACTGAAGAAACCTAGACAAACAGCTGTTTCCCTGCTTATGGCCTTGCTGGAGTTACACCTAGTTCTTATTCTGAAACCAGTCCCCAAGGCAGCTGTAGGGAGGCATATTATTTGAAACTTTTTCTCTTGCAAATGGCAGAAATCCATTTCAACCAGACTTTTGTAGAAAGGGAATGTATTGGCTCTCAACTGAGAAGACCAGAGGTAAATGGCTTCAGGTATAGCTCGATCCAGGGGCTGAAACAATGTGTCGGGAATCTGTCCATCTGCCACGTAATACCTGACCATGTGGCAAGATAGGTCATCTTGGCGACTTGTGTCTGAAGTTAATTATTTTAGCAGCTCTAGTGGGAAGGGGCAGAGGAAACCCTGGGAGGGCTGTGATTGGCCCAGCTTGGGCCACATGCCCATCCCTGATCAGTCACCAGTGCCAGAGGATTCTGTGACCAGCCCTAGGATATGTGCTCACTGCTGTGGTGAAGGTACGCTCAGCTCTACCCAAGCTCCGTGAGAAACGCTGCAGGGCAGAAGGATTCTTTTACAAGTGGAGAGGGCCAGGGTGCCAGGTAGGCAAAGCCGTTGGCTGTCTCCAGCCAACAACTGTCAGATGGATGAGGCAGGCTCAGGGGTGGGCATAGGACCTTGGCCTCAGGCAGGCCAAGTGGGAACAGATGGAACCTTCTCCCCTAGGAGCTCATTGACATGAACCAGCACCATCTGAATGCCCTCGGCGTGGGCCACGCCTCTCTGGACCAGCTCTGCCAGGTGACCAGGGCCCGCGGACTTCACAGCAAGCTGACTGGCGCAGGCGGTGGTGGCTGTGGCATCACACTCCTCAAGCCAGGTATCCCGGGGTAGGTGGGCCAGGCTGCCAGCCTGGGCTCCTAAGAGGGGTCCACCTGGAGAATTCCCTTGAAAGGAAAAAGAGACCTGGAAACAGGTCTCAGCTCCGCTGTGTGGCCTTGGGCAAGTTAGTTAACCTCTGGTCTTTGCTTCCTCATTGGTAAAATAAGGATGAGAGTATCTAGCTTGCAAGATCGTTGCCCAGATTCAAGCAGGAAAGTGCACCTAGAGAGCCTGATGCAGGGCTGGGCTGTGGCTGGGGCGCCTGTCATCGGGGCTGTCCCCACAAGCTTGGGAAGTAACCAGGGCATTGTCACTCTCCACGTCTGCCTAACCTTGCCCCACTTGTACCCCTTGATGTGGTCAGGATGCGGTTGATTTTGCTACAAAACGAAAGGGTTTCCTTCCCGTTGGTCTGGGGAAAGAGCAAGACCGAGTAATGGGCTTGGCTTAGGAAGCTCCCTGGTGCCTGGGGGCCTGGCAAGGGGCTTCTGCTAGTGTTTAACCACCTGACACCTACCTCTGCCCTCAGGCTCGCTCCTGGCCTACAGTAGGCACTAACCGGTCCCACCTGCCTCCATTTCCCTCTGTGCTCCTTGTCCCCTCCTTCCTTCCTTCTTTCTCTTTCTGTCTTTATCTCCTCCTCTCTGTTCTTCATCCTTCCTTTCCCCTCTGCTTTGCACTGAGCCCCCTTAGGCTCCAGACATCCCCTCACACTCCATGATGGCTCCCAGGCCTCAGGAGGTGGCCACATCCTCACTCCAGCCAACCCCAACTGTTGGTTCCTAGTTCAGAGCCCATGACGATGGTGGGACTTGACATTTCTGGAGTGTGCCCGCTGTGCCAGGTGTTGTGCCAGGCACTTTACCTGTGTTATTTCCTTTAAGCCTCCCTGAGGTCTGCACGGGGAGTCATCATTAGCCCCATCCCAGATGAGGAGACTGAGACTAAGAGAGGGGAAGTCACTTGTCTGAGGCCACACGGCCAGTACAAGGCAAGGCCAAGTCTTGTGACTTGAGAACCCATGTTTTTAACTCTTGCTCCCTAAACCCCTGGGGGTGCAAGGCTGGGCATTCCAGTGCACGGAGGGGCTGCAGGTAACCCTGGGCTTTATGGCCTGTTGGCTCAGGTGGGTCACAGCCAGGAAGGCACAGCAGGAAGGCCTGAGCTTTTGCCTTGAATATGATGAGCTTCTCCCACGGAGCAGAGAGTTGTCAAGGGTGACCTGCCTTCCCTCCCCTCAGGGCTGGAGCAGCCAGAAGTGGAGGCCACGAAGCAGGCCCTGACCAGCTGTGGCTTTGACTGCTTGGAAACCAGCATCGGTGCCCCCGGCGTCTCCATCCACTCAGCCACCTCCCTGGACAGCCGAGTCCAGCAAGCCCTGGATGGCCTCTGAGAGGAGCCCACGACACTGCAGCCCCACCCAGATGCCCCTTTCTGGATTATTCTGGGGGCTGCAGTTCGACTCTGTGCTGGCCAGCGAGCGCCCAGCTCCTGACACTGCTGGAGAGGCCCCAGCCGCTTGGCGATGCCAGCCGAGCTCTGCAGTCCCAGCGGTGGGACCTAGGGAGGCATGGTCTGCCCTCTGCATCCTCTGGAGCCAGCCGAGCAGGAGGCCCAGGAGGGTCGTCTGAGACTCCAGACCTGAGGCGAGAAGGGCTGCTTCCCTGAAGCTCCCACAGTCCCATCTGCTTCAGGCCCCCGCCTTGGCCTGTGTTCTTCCTGGCCGCCTGGGTCTGATGCTCAGATGCTAGGGCCTGGTTCCCGGAGAAGTGTGCCTTCTCTCTCCCTTTTCAGGGACCGCCCCCTGTCTCTCAGGGCCAGGCCTCTCCCTCCTCCTCCAGGAAGGCTTCCCCTACCCCTTGTCGCCCCTCCCTCCCAGAGCACCTGCTGTCTGGGTGGCTCACTCAGCACTTGGTGTGGCCTTCCCTTCTACCTAGCGGGATGGGGCTCCCCTAGGGGCTGTCCCGGAGGTGGTGGGCCTGGTTAAATAAGGCAGGGTTTATGTGCACTTTCTTCCAATCTGTACCTGAGAGGTTTGTGGAAAAGATGGCAAATGGGGAATAAAAAGATTTTGTGTCAACAGTAGAGACTCCAGGCCACCAGCACCTTCCTCTGTCCCTGTCCCCTCTCCAGCTGTTTCCTCCATGGAGCTCTTCAGCAATGGAGGGAAATAAGGGTTTGGGGTCAGTTTGTTGTGTGTCTTGGGGATGAGGTGGCTTTTCCCAGATGGCCCTTGCTGGAGAGGGACTGGGACACGGCTCTCAGTCCATCAGCACAACTCCAGGCTGCTGCTGCGGAGGGAAAAGTTGAGCTTCCTAGCTCCAGAATCACAAGCACCCACGAGAGCACAGACCTGTGTAAGACAGGAAAGCAGAACCTGCCATCGCTGCTGGGGCGCGCCTTCCTTTCTGAAATGAACTGGCTGGATAGAGAAAACAGACTCAAATGTTCTGGCCCGGGTGCCTGGCACTCCCCACCCCCACCCCCCACCGGCCCTATTTGAACTTTATATTGCAGTCAGCTTGGTGCTTTCCGAAATGCCATTAGCCATCAGGAAACCCTTGTAGTTGGTGCCTTGCCAGCCAGAACCTCTGGGACCCACGGACCTGCAAAGAGGCCGAGTGGAAAGGTGGGGGCCGGCGCAGGGATTTCAGGATGAGGTGAAAGCGATTCAGTGCGCGTCTGCCGTTGGCCACTAGGGGGCAGCTGGCGGCCTTCCCTGCTGTTGTCTTCCTGCAGGGTGAGAGGAGCAGGAGCCGAGCTCCACCCCCACGCCAGCCTTGGGCCGGGCCTGGGATCACTGCTGGGAACGTGAGAGTGAAGGGAGGACGCCTACCCCAGCTTAACTTGTAGAAATGGCCCCAGATCACTGATGGCTGTTCCCTGCCCCTTCCCTTCAAAACACAACGCATAAAGCAGTAATACTAATTAATACTGAACGCTCACTGTGGACTAGGCGTGTTTACGCATCACCCCTTCTCATCTCTGCCCCGACCTCAGTGTCATTGCTGGTCTCATCCCCGCTTTACAGACCAGGAAACCAAAGGTCAGAGAGATCGAGTAACTGGTGCAAGGCCACACAACTCATCAGCATCTGAGGCCGGATTCAAATGGACTCCAGAGCCTGCTCTTAGCCCCTACGTGTGTCTGCTGGGTGCGGCTCTGTGTGCAGGCTCACTGCGATTTTTTAGCTTTCTGTGCTCAGGCTCGTTTTTCTGGATTCGGATGTATTTGACCGGAGTGGGGCTCGGACCTGCATGTTTTCCTCCCCACGCGATTTGAATGAACAACCAGGCCAGAGGCTGCTGTGCCCTCAGTGATGGCGCTGGCTGACAGCCAGCCTCCAGCCTTTAGGAGGTGGGCCTGGGAGCCTCCCCAGGCTCCCATAGATGTCCGCGGCAGCTGTGAGATGGGTGCAGGGGACAGAGGCTGAGACCCCCAGAGCCCGTCTGCTCCTTGAGGCCGTCTCTCTCTCATTCCCCGGGGACAGGATGTCACTCCTGGGGCAGGGGCCAGCTCAACACTCTTGCTCCAGTGAAGCAGCTGCCGGTGTGCTTTGGCCAGAGCAACCTTTCAACCCAGCCACCCCTGCGGCCACCATATGGGCCTGGTGTCACACTCCTGGCTACCTTGTAGACAGTTGGCACTTGCGGCTGTCACCCCTTCTCATTGCCTATTGCAGTGGTTCTCGCTCTCAGAGCTGCACCTCGGAACCACCTAAGGACCGACGAATTCCTGACTCCACCCCAGATATTCTGAGTTAATCTGTCTCAGCGGTATCTTTTTAAAAAGACATCTTTTAAAAGCTCCCAGGTGATTCTAAAGCGTGACCAAGCAGCACATGGTGCTGCACACCTGTAGTCCCAGCTACTCAGGACGCTGAGGCAGGAGGATTGCCTGAGCCCAGGAGTTGGAGGCTGCAGTGAGCTATGATGGTGCCACTGCACTCCAGCCTGGATGACAGAGTGAGACCCCGTCTCAAAAATAATATTTTTTAAAAATAATAAAATGCAGCCAGGGCTGAAGATACCGAACTGGATGACCCCAGGGTCATCTCTGCACGCCATTGTGGTGGTTGAGCACTTCAGCCTTGCCCACCCCCTGGTCATGTGACCTTGGGCAAGACAGCTTACCTCTGGAGGCCACAGCTTCCTCATCGGGAAAGTGGGATTCACTAATACCCACCTTATGGAGGTTTCATGGGGATTAATGAGAAAATATACAGAAGGCCCTTGACACAGTGCGTGGCACATGGTAAGTGCTCAATAAATACTCATTATTAAAACTGTCTTATGCTGAAAGATAAGGATGTCTTCCAGAGCCCCAAAACTTCAGAATGGTGCACAGAGCTGGCTCAAGGCGCCCTGCCCAGATGGTCCAAAGCCCCTAGGTTGAGACCCCTTGGGTCGCTGTTGGAGAAACACACCTAATGCCCACCGGCTTTCCCACCTCCCTGCTTCCTCTGCAAAGAGGCAGTCACACAGCACTGACACCCTCTTTGCGAGGGGAACAGCAGTGCCTTTCAGGTCATAAGCTGGAGCCGCTCCCAGCGTCTGCAGCCTGAAGTTCTCAAAGAATTTCCCTGGTTCTGGCAAGGGTCTCACTTTGGGAGGCAGGCAGGAAATACTGTGGTTCTTTCCAGACAGAGTAGCTGCTATGGTTGCACTGATGTCGTTTATGTCAGTGAGGAGTCCTTTTATTTATTTTTAGACAGTCTCACTCTGTTGCCCAGGCTGGAGTGCAGTGGCACCATCTTGGCTCGCTGCAACCTCTGCCTCCCAGGTTCAAGTGATTCTCCCGCCTCAGCCTCCCAAGTAGCTGGGATTACAGGCGTGTGCCACCACGCCTGGGTAATTTTTGTATTTTTAGTAGAGACAGGGTGTCCGCCACGTTGGCCAGGCTGGTCTCGAACTCCTGACCTCAAATGATCTGCCCACCTCGGCCTCCCAAAGTGCTGGGATTACAGGCATGAGCCACCACACCTGGCCTGGTGAGGAGTCTTTCCTCACCAAGGTTTCTGTGGCCTGCTGGCAGCCAGTCGCGTTGGTGGCTGGCTCCAGGTCAGCAAGCGTGGTGGGGGGCCGGCCCTGCCCTTCGCTTGTGCTTGGCCCAGCCAGCTCCTTTCCCCTCCACGGCTGTTTTCCTCCTTGTTTCCTCAGCTAGCGCCCTTTGGAAGACACCTGGCTCAGGGGTCCGCACCTCACAGGTGCTTCCTTCCCCAGCCCTTCCTGGTTTCCAGCTAATTTTGGACAAGTTCTTTGGCTGTCTCTTAGCACCTACTGTCTTCTAGGAAGGGGCAGAGAGCTGGATTTGAGGCCAGGTGCTCTGGTTCCAAGTCTGAGCTCTTTAGTTCTCAAATTATAATATTTTTACTATTACAGAAACAGTGTAAATACACTGTAGAAAGAAAATACAGATTAGCAAAAATCACATCAAAGCACTGTGTTTTTACCATACAGAGATTACCCCTATGAACAGCTCCCACCTTTCCCTCTGTGTGTGTGTGCGTGTGTGTGTGTGTGTGTGTGTGTGTGTGTGTGTGTGTTCATGCTGTTCGATAAAGTGAGATCATACTGTACATGCTGTTTTGTTACCTACCTTTTTGGTTTCCAGTCACCTTTCTCTGTCAATATGTTTCATCTCTAATGCCCAGGCTATAGTCACATTTCCTCCAATTGGGCCAGGTGTCCGGCACCCTGTCTAATACCACACACCTGGCTGTTACAGCCCTGGCTTCTCTTTTAATCTAGCACAGCAGCCCTACACACACACACACACACACACACATTCACACCTTTTTTTCTCCATGATATGACTTGCTTAAGAGACCCAGCCGGTCATCCTGCAGAATGCTGTGTCTTCTACACTGGTCATTCAGAATCCAGCCCCTCCACATGGCTTTGGGAGGTCTTGAACCCTTTACTGAGCACCTACTATGTGCTCAGCATGGTGCTAAGTGCTTTGTGTGCTTTATCCCTGTGAATCATTTCAGTCCATTGAGCTAATTACCGTGCTTATCCCCATTCTGTTGGTGAGTAAACTGAGGCCCAGAGTAGGGAAGTGACTTGCCCAGGGTCACGTGGCAGAGTGGGATTTGCACGCAGTTCTGTGTGACTTCAGGGCCCTGCTCTTAGCCCGTGTCTAGACTCTCCCCGGGGAGGTGACTGGTGACCTCTCTGAGCTCCCTCTCCCCGCCATACCTAATTGACAGAACTGAGTTGTCACATCCGCCCCAGCGGTGCTGGCCCAGCTCACCCCTGCTGCCCGCTTGGCCCTGGCTGTGAACACCTCAGACCCCCCCACCTACACAACAAACAGGCAAAGGGAGCAACCTGCCAAAGAACACGATGTGTGGTCTCGCAGCACTGTGCCTGGAGCCCCCACCTCCCCATATCCAAGGAAAACCTGGCACTGGGCCGAACCTCACACCTCACACCTCATGTCCTCAAAACTGAAACAGACAAGGGCAGTGGTCTCCCAATGAATGCTTCAGTTGCTTGAATCCAAAAGTGTCAGGGTCAGGAGGACCCTTGGAGATCACACAGTCCATCACCTCGTTTGCTGTGAATGGGGAGACCAAGACTCAGAGAGGGCAAGAGACTGCCTAAGGTCACACAGTGAGTTACCTTGTCCTCTTTCTTGCCATTTGGTTTTCTCCATGCGGCAGGGTTGTCACAGGAAAAGCACTTGCAATCCAGAGACCCGTCTTCGGGCCCAGCTTCTGCACCTGCTGGCTGCGTGACTTCCAGCCGGGACTCCCCTGTACCCCCAACTCGGCCTCAGTTTCCTCAAATGTAACACCCAGGCAGGGTGCTAACCCCCTCAGGCATCATTCCACTTACTTCCCACAGCAACCCTGCAGACCAGGTACAACAGAACCACAATTCCTTGTCCAAAATCCTGGGACCAGATGTGATGTGGAATGGAGGATTTTGCAGGTTTTAGGGAGACCCCTCCCGGCCCATGTTTCATTCCACGTGGCATCTGGGGCAGCACCACTCACCCCTGACTCTATATGAAAGGTACGAAGAGTCCCACTAGTGGAGTGAAGGCCATAAATAATATGTGAGCCTATGTGGCACTGGCCTTTTTTTTTTTTTTTTTTTGAGACAGGGTCTTGCTCTGTTGCCCAGGCTGTAGTGCAGTGGCAAGATCACAGCTCACTGCAGCCTCGACCTCCCAAGCTCAAGCAATCCTCCCACCTCAGCCTCCTGAATAGCTGAGACTACAGGCATGTGCCACCACCCCCTGCTTCTTTTTCTACTTTTTGTAGAGATGGGGTTTTGCTATGTTGCCCAGGCTGGTTTCCAGTTCCTGGGCTCAAGCAATCCTCCCACCTCAGCCTCCCAAGGTGCTGGGATTACAGGCATGAGCCACCATGCCCAGCGTGCTGCATTTGCTGACAAATGAATTTTGATGCCAAGGTCCTGGGTTTCAGAGTGTCTTGGGTTGTGGGCCTGAATTATTTCCCCATTTTGCAGAGAAGCAGACAGATGCTCTCAGACAGGCTCAGTGGCTCACCCGAGGGAGTGTGCTCAGGTTTGAACCCTGTCAGTCTAGCTGGACGAGACCTTCTGCACCGCAGGGTCTGACTAGGGCCCTTCTTTGTCGCTCAGGGTGAAAGGGCTCTGTACTGGCCAGTGGGGGGTGAGACGCCGTTCTGCCTGGTGCAGGGCAAAGGCAAGGGGCCCCGGGTCCCAGGTACACTGGCTCAAGCTATTAAGTCAAACCAGAGTCTTCTGTCTTATTTTTTTTCCACCATAAACCTTGTAATGTGACAAACGAGGCTGCAGAAAAGTGGCCAAGTGACAGGTCCGTGACATAGCTGCGGACTGTCTTGGGGTTTCTGTTTCCTCCCAAAAACCAGGGCAGCAATGAGGGGGCCACAGCCCGAGGGAGAGGGAGGGGGCTCCTTCTCCTACCAGACTAGCCCCTGCCTCCCTCCAGACCTAGGGAGGGGATGGGGGAGGGCTGAGCGCATTGATTCTCACCACACTCAGGCTCACAGAGCAGGGAGCCACTTACTTGCACAGACGGGGTAAGAGACGGAATGCTAACTGAGCCTCTTCTACAGGCATCTGAGCCCAAACCTCCATGCTCCCTCACTCAGATTAACAGTCTGTTATACGTGGTTCTTCGTTTGTTTTTTAATCTCTCTCTCTCTTTTTTTTTTTTTTTAGAGAAAGGGTCTCCCTCTGTCACCCAGACTGGAGTGCAGTGGCGTGATCACAGCTCATTGTAGCCTTGAACTCCTGGGCTCAAGCAATTCTCCCATCTCAGCTTCCTGAGTAGCTAGAACCACAGGCTCATGCCACCATGCCTGGCTATGTGTTTTATTTTTTTGTAGAGACAGGGTCTCTATGTTGCCCAGGCTGGCATGTTGTCCTGGGCTCAAGCGATCCTCCCACCTCAGCCTCCCAAAGTGTTGGGATTACAGGCGTGAGCCACTGCACCCAAGCTGTTATACATATTTTAAATCTGATCAGGAAAATATCCATTTTGAGGCATTTGGGTAATGCACTGGCTGAGGCCACGGTGGCCTCCTTGGATGCTGAAGGGGCACCGAAGCTGTCCTAGGCCCATGGGCATCCTCCCTGCCCAGAGAAAGAAGCTGCCAGACTCCACAGCCACTGCAGGCAGGATCCAGCCCCTTCCTCATGAGCACTATCCATTCAGCAAATGTTAAATGCACACATTCTATATGCCAGGAACTGGGCCAGGCCCCAGGGAAGTGAAGTGACTGACCAGAGCTGCTCCTGCCCCGCTTCAGCATGCTGGCCGTGGTTCCAGAGGCTTTCATGTCACTTTCTCTGCCCATACTCATGGCGAGCCCAGGAGGAAAGTGTGGTGAACCCCATTTTACATAGCAGGAAACTGAGGCCCAGAGAGGAAGTCCCTGCTCCAAGTCATGCAGTCATCAGGTGCAGAAGCTCGGCCCTGAGACAGGTCTCTAGATTCCAAGCACAGTGCTCTCCTGTGTCACCCTGGCTGTCTTGGCCCCAGATGTGGAGGTGAGCATTTGTGGGAGAAGGGAGGTGAGCAGGATGTGGAGAAGGGAAGGCAAGGAGAAAACCAAATGAAAGAGGACAAGGTGGCTTGCTGGGTGACTTTCGGCAGGTCTCTTGCCCTCTCTGGGCCTCATTGTCCCCATCCATTGAAATAATGGTGTCTGTTTACTCTGCCAGAAGCTCCGATGCTCTCATTTAATCCTCCTAGCAATCAGTATTTTGTGGACTCTGGGCTCAGACAGATCTGGCCTTTGATCTGTGGCCTGACTGCTTCCAGCTCTGGGGCCTTAGGCAGGTCACATTATTTCTCTGAGCCTCAGGTGCCTCATCAGTAAAGTAGAAATACTAGGAAATAATGCACATCTAAAACGTAGCTCAGGCTGGGCGCGGTGGCTCATGCTGTAATCCCAGCACTTTGGGAGGTTGAGGCGTGCAGATCCCTTGAGCCCAGGAGTTGGAGACCAGCCTGGACAACATGGCAAAACCCCGTCTCTACCAAAAATACAAAAAAATTAGCCGGGCATGGTGGCACATGCCTGTAGTCCCAGCTACCTGGAAAGCTGAAGTGGGAGGACTGCTTGACCCAGAGGTCAAGGCTGCAGTGAGCTGAGATCGCGCCATTGCACTCCAGCCTGGGCGAAAGAGAGAGACTTCATCTTAAATAAATAAATAAATAAATAAATAAATAAATAAATAAATAAAACGTAGCCTGGCACCTAGTACTTAGACCCAGCACCTGGGGGATAGGAACTATTGTTATTATCAGAGAGGGGGAAACTGAGGCTCAGGCGACGCGACAGCTCAGAAGTGGCCAAGCCAGGATTTGAATCCAGTAGGACTGACTCTAAAGCCTGGGGCCTCCTCCCCTTTCATCACTACGCAAGGCTAGGTTTTGCTGACATGTCCTGTCCCCAGAGGGAGATTAGAGGGAAGAGCCACCCCTTTCAGCCCTGAGGGACTTAAGCAACTAGTTGGATCTGGCTGGGCTGCCTGAGACCACAATGTGAGCCAGTGATGATCACAGGTCTGGAAGTTGGAGGACACAACCTTGGAGGAAGAGACTCCCCTCGAACCGAGCACCTGCCTTCTGTTGTCAAGACAGCCACATCTGCTCCATTTCCCCTTTGACTTCACTGGGCAAGGGATGTTTTGTGCACACAGCTGGCCTTGTCCTTGGCAGGCATCAGAGTGGCTCTCACTCGCCCCACGTTACCATCTCCTACCATCTGCCTCAAAGAGACACATCCACCACTTGATGGACGTTGGTCCATCAAGATCATTCCCCGATAGAGCTACAAGGACCTACACTCTGCAGATGAGGAAACTGAGGCACAGAGATGGGTCACGCAGTATGGTTGTGGCAGAGCTGGGACTTGAACCCAGGCTCTGAATGGCTGAGGGTGCTGGGTCAAGGTGGGGCATCCCAAGGTCAGGAAAAAGAGCAAGAGGGCTGCTAACGTGTCCTCGCTGGCCCTGGGAGATGCTAGTACCTCTGCTGATGCCAGTAGTCAGTTTTGACCAGAGTTGGCTCCACGGAGGGCTGAGGGCACGTGGATGCAAGAGTCACGGCTTTGATGAGGAGTAGGGTGAAGGTGTGTGGCGAGGCCAGGATCGGGACTCCCCACCTCCCCACCTGCCTTGTGTGGTTGAGGAGAGCACTGTGCAGGGAGCCAGCATTTCTAAATGCTGTGTGACTTAGGTGAGTGGCTTCCCCTCTCTGGATCTCGGTCTCCTTTTCATATCTGAGATGTTATTCCCAGACCCATGAGAAGCCCCCGGGGGCCGTGGCCTGGTCTTGTTCCCCGCCTGCATCTCAGCATCACTCTGATAACCTCTCCCTGCTCAGGGGTCTCAAACTCACAAGCCTCCAGGGACCAGGCAGGCAGCCACCAAGCCAGGTGGCAGGTGGCAGGCCCCCGGCCCCAGCTCCAGCCAGTTGTTGCCCTGCAGGGTGGTGGACCCACCATCCAAACCTTTCTGTTTAATTTTTAAAGAGAATTCAGAAATCTGGAGTTGTGGATAAAATTTGATTTTTAAATACTGTTCAGTAATAAAACCAAATTTTAAACAATAACAAATGATTATGTCAAGCCCGGCTGCAAAATGGAAACCACCCCAGGGTTGAGACCTTCAGAAGCCGGGCCCCCCTGGCTCTGGGGAGTGAGCTGGGGCATGGGGGTCACCCCCAGGGGTGGGGCCCCCCCTGGAATCTGATTACCCCTCAGTGCCCCACGAAGCAGCAGGCCTGCGGGTGGCGGGTCGGCGGGGGCACCTGCGGCTGGGTTGCGAGCTCATCCCCGGGAGGCACAGATGGTATTTTTTTTTATCAGTGTCAGCACGGACTTCTTTCTGCTCTGATGACTAGATTCTAAAGAGGCAGTGACATTATTTGAGATAACAGAGGGAGCAAAAAAAGGGTCAGCGATGGAGAGAAAACAGCAGAGCCAGCAGATAAAGGGGAGGTCGGAGGGGGCGGAGCACCCTCGCTGGGGGTGCACCCCCCCTTCTTGTGATTCCTGCTCCCTAAGCCTGGCTCCCTGTGTTGGGGGCTGGAATGCCGCCCGGCCCAGGGCAGCGGACAGGCCCAGACAGCTGCGCCGAGCCGCCCGCTCTGCTCCCCGGCAGCCCTCCTTGGCTGCCCGGCCGCCCATTCCGCCTTTTCAATTCTATTCAATTAGGCCGCCCCGCTCGGAAGCTTGTCTCCTCTGATATCCAGTTTAACTGACAGGGGATTAGTGCTGTTTGTATTACACACACACTCTCTCTCCGGCTGCCAAACTGCTGGCAGGGCCCTGGGACCCGGGTTATTTATGGAGCTGGCTGGCCATACCTTCCCTCTCGGACCTGCTTCCTTTGGAAGCAGAGGGCTGGGGGCCCTGCTCTGTGCTCCCCCTCCATCCCAACCCCACCACTTCCTGATCCAGGGGCCTGAGGGCCTGGGCAATGGAGCAGAAGAGCCCAGATAGAACTGGGTTCGAATCTCAGCTCTGCCACTTGCTGGCTGTGTGACCTTGGGTGAGCAACATTGCCTCTCAGCCTCAGTTACTTTATGTGGAAAATGGAGACGAGGAACCGGCTCATCAGGTGGTTGTGGGGATAAAGCGAGGAGGCAGGGGCAGGGCACTGAACACAGGGCCTACGTATTCACTGTGCATGTTCACTCAGCACATGGGACGGGGTGACGATTCTGCACTGGGTGCTGTGCTGAGTCACAGAGGAGGTAGTGGTGGGCCATGCTGATCCAGCCTGCCTTCCAGAAGCCCACACTCAGGTGCAGGAGAGAAAAATGAACATGGAGTCCCTCCCGGTGCTCACACAGGGAGCCCTGGCTAGATGGGAGCATTGATGACAGTGATGATGATGGAGATGGAAACAAGTGCCACCCCAGGCCCTTTGCCTCTGCTGTTCCCTCTGCCTGGAACATCCCCCCGACCCCCCCACCCCCGCCACACTCACACACCTCCCCCGTGCCCTCACACTTCACCTGGCTGGCATGTGGCCTCAGTTTACCACTCACCTCCTCCAAAAGCCTTCCCTGACCCACCCTCCTCCTAATGCAGTTCTCCCCTCTTGCCCTCCATCTCTCCCTTTGCTTTATGTCCAAATGTGCCATCTGTTGTTGACTTGTTGCATCGCCTGTCTCCTCAGGAAACTGCGCCTTCCTGAGGACACACATAGGAGCCCACTCACCGGTCCCCCTGAGTCTAGCACAGTGCCTGGCTCATGCTAAGAGCTTGAGTCTTTCTGGATGAATGGATGCATAAAGGAATGAATGAATGAACATAGAAGTAGACAGACAAAGGCCCCCTTGCCTGCAACATGGCCATCCTGCTCAGCTCAGTACATCTGGCTTCCCTAGGCCACCTGCCCAGCCCTCCAAAGGGGTTTGCTGGGTCTTGGAATAGGTGGAGGTCAGGTGTTGGTCCAAAGCACGTGTGGATGCTTCTTTTCTTATCCTTGCTTTACTCAAAGGGAAGGAAGGGCCTTTACAGACCTTTCCTCTCAGCATCCAGGGGACTAGTGAGTACTTTGAGGTGATGGGCTGGAAGGCCCCAGGCCTAGGAAATGTCCTTATTTTGGGGAAGGGCCTCATGCTGCCAGGTCCCATCTGCATCCTCTCCCTCACTCCGTTTCACAGATCTTGGGTGTGGGGGCACTGGCCCTGACATGCAGGTCTGAACGTTTCTACAATTCAATGCAATGAAATAGTAGCCATTACTTACTGCACACGCTGGTGCCAGGCTTAACACCCATGACCTCATTTCATTCTCACAAGAGCTCTCCATTCCCCAGAAGAGAAACCTGACAGTCAGAGTTGTGGTGGGGTGTGCCTGACATCACCCAGCCAGGAAGGGGTGAAGCTGGGACCAACCCCAGGACTCTGAGGTTCAATATCTGCTCATTCATCTAACATCTGCTATGTGCCAGACACTTTGGTGTGCGCTGTCTCCCGATGTCCTGAGAAGTAGGTATTCTATGCCCCACTTTGCAGAAGGGAAATTTGAGACTCAGAAAGGTGAAGTGGCTGAACCTCAGTCTCACAGCCTGCTAGGGGCAGAGCTGGCTGGAAACAAGGGTCTGCTTGAGCTCTCATCCAGTTTGTAACCTCTACCCTGTGGTTTCTTCCTCAACTCAAGGCCCTGGCCCTGGGGTGTTTCAGATCGATATAGGGCGTGGGTGGGCAGGGAGGGCACACATCTATCAAGCAGCAGGTGCTGAGTTTCTCAAGAGCCCCTGAAATATGACACAGTCCCTGCTGGTAAGGGAGATGTCATCCAGTTACAAGAATATCAAATAAATATGTAAAGAGTTATAAGAATTCAATGACATGTAGGAATGTTGAGTACTCTCCCAGGGTGCATGCATGACTCACAAGTCTGAGCAGTTGGGCAGGGAAGGCAACCTTGAAAGATACATGGATTTGGAAACAGAAGCCCACAAAATAATCATTACAATTACAATGAACTGATCATTATTATGATGATAATAATCATTAATAATGACTACAATTCAGCCCCATATTTGTAGGTCTTGCTGTTCCCATTTCACAGACAAAGATAATGAAGCTCAGAGACAGGAAGCAGCATGCCTAAGGCCAGCCAGCAGGTAGATGGGGCTCAAGCCCAGAGCCTTTGATCCCAAAGTCAGTTCCTCTTCTCCAGCCCTGGACTCGCAGAGTGTCACACTCACAGAGTGTCACAAGTAGCAGGTGGTCTGGCCTGGGTCTTGATGGTTGAGCCAGCATTTGTTTCAAGGGCCAGCTTCTTGGCCAAGGGCCAAGTGTGGCTGGGGCGGAGGTATCCAGTGGAGGTACTGCCTGAGCTCAGATGAACCCTTCCCTGCCCTCCAGGGCTTACAGGGCAGAGCAAGCTAAGCAAACTGATGATGACAGTGAAGAGCAGTGGATTCTGAGTTACCATGGGAACAGGGAAGAAGAGGGGTGCATATCCTAGCCTGGCGTGGGATCAAGGAAGGCTTCCTGGAGGAAGAGGTACCTTGGTGGAATTTTGGCTGGGCTAGAAGGTGAGAGAGGGCATTTGAGGCAGCAAAGGCACTGAAGTGAGCAATACCGTGGTGTGCACAGAGAATCCAAACGCTGTTCTGTGTTCAGTTGGAACCTACAGTACGTATGAGGCCAACATAAAGCAAGTTTTATCCTGAGGGCCCTGGGGAGCCAGGGTGGGTGTTAGGCAGGGATGGTGGGGTCATAATGATGCTTTATAAACTTCTCTGACTGTGGCATGATAAATGGAGGGGGCAGGGGGAAAGGAGTCAGGTGAGAGGTACAATGGCTGGAGAGGGGCAGTGGCATTAGGGACAGATGGAGAGGAGGTGACAGATAGGAAGATTTTGTAGGTGCCTGGAGCAGCCTTTCAGTTTTGGAGTCAATCTTGTCACTCTGTTCAAGGAGCGGGTATACCCTGCTCCCTTTTTTTGAGACTGGTTCTCACTCTGTCACCCAGGCTGCTGTGTGGTGGCACAATCACAGCTCACTGCTGCCTTGAACTCATGAGCTCAAGCCATCCTCCCACCTCAATCTCTCAAGTAGCTGGAACTACAGTCATGTACTAGTATGCCTGGCTAATTTTTTCCTTTTTTTTTTTTTTGTAGAGATGGGGTTCTTGCTATGTTGCCCAGGGTGGTCTCGAACTCCTGGGCTCAAGCAATCCCCCACCCCTCAGCCTCCCAAAGTGCTGGGATAACAGGCATGAGCCACTGTGCCCGGCCATATATCCCTCTTTTGATAGTCTCCAGCTGGAGGTGGGGCCTCTTTTGCTGATGCCCTAGTTGGCATGGAAGCCCTTTATATCGGTGTTCTAATTAGGGCTCCCATAACAAAGTACCACAAATGTGGTGGCTTAAAATAACAGAGATTTACTCTGTCATGGTTCAGGAGGCCAGAAGTCTAGAATGAAGGTGTCGACAGGACCAGGGGCCCTCTGAGACACTGGGTCCTCTGCGAACCCTCCCTTGCCTCTTCCTAGCTTCTGGTGGTGGCTGGCAGTCCTTGGCTTGCGGTTGCATCACTCCAGCCTTGGCTGTTGCTGACACATGGCCTTCTCCCTGTGTGTCTGGCTTCACATGGCATTCCCTCTTATAAGGACAGCAGCCCACCCTCATGACCTCATCTTAACTTGATTACATCTGCAAAGACCTCATTTTCAAATAAAGTCACATTCATGGGGATCCGGGGTTAGGACTTCAAAATCTCTTTGTGGGGGACACGATTCCACTCCCAATAACCCCTAAGGGGCTGGGCATGGTGGCTCATGTGGGTAATCCTAGCACTTTGGGAGGCTGAGGTGGGAGGATTGCTTGAGCTCATGAGTTTGAGACCAGCCTAGGCAACAGGGTGAAACCCCATCTATACAAAAAATACAAAAATTAGCCAGGCATTGTGGTAAGCGCTTATAGTTCCAGCTACTTGGGAGGCCAAGATGGGAGGATGGCAGGATGGCTTGAGCTCAAGAGTTCGAGACCAGCCTGAGCAACATGTTGAAACCCCATCTCTACAATAAAATACAAAAATTAGCTGGGTGTTGTGGTGAATGCTTGTAGTCCCAGCTATTCGGGAGGCTGAGGTGGGAGGATGGCTTGAGCCCAGGAGGTAGAGGTTACAGTGAGCCGAGATTGCACCACTGCACTCCAGCCTGAGTGACAGAGCCAGACCTTGTCTCAAAAAAACAAAACAAACCCTAAGGGCAGGAGTTTTGCTGGTTGTTTCTGCCTCTGTGGTCTCCAGCCAGAGCCTGGCATATGTCTGTGCCAGAGGGGAGTTGTGGATAGAGTCAGAGTGTCCAGTCTCTCCTCGTGGGTGACCGCAGCCCCTGCTGCCAACAGCAGCAGCCACAGCCCGCTTGGCATCTGGGCAAGGCAGGTCTCCCGAGAAGCCCCCTCCCACGGGCTGTTCTCCGAAAGAAGTGGTGTTGATGTCGGCAGGTGCCTGTCACTTCCCTTCCCCAGCAAAGTCTCAAACTGTCAGAATAAGTGAAATAGTCATTGCCTATCTCTGCGTTTGAGATTTTATTGGCAGTTTCATTGTCACCCAAAACAACCTCCTTTTCTCCGTTGGCGTTTTCATCAGATGGGTCTGTGGGCAGGAGGAGGAGGCAGGGCTGGCTCCTAAAAACAGGCCTGGGCAGGTCATGGTGCTGGCTCCACTGGGCTGTAGTCAGCAGGGGCAGAAGACCCCGTGGTGGGCTCTGCCATGCCTTGGCTCCTGCAGAAAGCTGCTGGGCACTCTCTCCAGGGAGCAAAAAGGAAGTGAGAGACGGAAGGTAAAAACACCCTGAGAGCCCCTGGAGATGGTCACGATGGCCAGATGGGGCAGCCCAGACCGCACAGTGGGTCCTCAGGCCCTTCCCCAGTCCTCCCTGGTGGGAATTAGGGAGGCATTATGGTGGTGGGGTAGGAGCATGGGCTGTGGCATCAGACCCACCTGGCAGCAGGCACCTTAGAGCAAGCACTTCTCCCTGCAGAGCCTCAACATGCCTGTCTGTCAAATGGGGTGGTAACAGGTACCTTCCATCAGCTGAGGGCTTGATCTGGGCCACACACCCGATTATCCTGTTCAGTCCTCCCCAGAACCGAGAGAGGTGGGTGTGCTCAAGCTCTTCATTTTCTTGATGTGGAAACTGAGGCAGCCCGACCAAGGTTACCACAGCAGGCAAATTGCAGGGGTTGGGTTTGAATCCAGGCTGTGCGACTCCAAGCCTGGCTGTGAATCCACTTCGGAGGGTTAGTGGAAGGAGTGTAGGTGATATTATTATTTTTTTTTTTGAGACAGGGTCTCACTCTGTTGCCCAGGCCGGAGTTCAGTGGTGCGATCACGGCTCACTGCAGCCTCTACCTCCCAGGCTCAATTGATTCTCCTACCTCAGCCTCCCAAGCAGCTGGGACTACAGGTGTACACCACCACACTCAGCTAAGTTTTAATTTTTCCTAGAGGCGGGATCTCTCTGTTGCTCAGGCTGGCCTCGGACTTCTGGGCTCAAGTGGTCCTCCCACCTTGGCCTCCTGAAGTGCCAGGATTACAGGTGTGAGCCATTGCGCCCGCTGGCAATAAAGTGTCAACAGAGTACTAGGCACATGGCACAAAAAGCCATCTGTTATTGTTGTCTGGGCATGGGGTAGAATCTGGGCCCCTTGGCAGTCACTCTCTGTCCTGGGACTTTCTGGATGTCACTGGGTAGTTTCACCCACAGGGTGGCCTAAGGAACCTCCAAGGGAATGGGGTGAGCTCAGGAGTTCCACTGAGTCTGGGGGTCCCTGTGTGGGGCTCAATCCTGCTTCATGCTGTGATCCTGCTGGTGTACTCTGTCCCTGGCCCCCAGCAGGGCTGGGTGCCACTCTACCACATCCAAGCATCACAGAAGGGAATCTGAGGCCCAGAGAGCTGTCCCTTGCTCAGGGCTCCTGAGCCAGGGAGGTGGATACAGTGGTTAGAACCACAGATTCTGGAGTCAGTGAACTCCATGTTTGAGTTCTGGTGTGGCCACCTGCTGGTTGGTTAACAAGTTGCTGAGTCTCAGAGTCTCAGTTGCATCCTCTGCACATTGGGATAATAAAGGATTCCTCTGGAGACTGGGTGCTGTGGCTCTCACCTGTAACCCAGCTACTCAGCAGAGAGGCTGGCTTGAGCGGGGGAGTTCGAACCTGTAACCCCGGTACTACTCAACAGGGAGGTTTGCTTGAGCCCGGGAGTTTGAGGCTGCAGTGAGCTATGATCACACCACTGCACTCCAGCCTGGGTTACAGAGTGACACAGTCTCTAAAAAAAATCACATCCCCCTGGTAAGGCCGAGGGGACAAATTATGCTACACAGAAGACATTAGCACACAGAGAAAAGAAGACAGAGTTTTGGCATCTACAGGCTCCTTGAAGATCTCAGACTCCAGCCCATTCTTGGTGCAGAGGAGGAAACTGAGGCCCAGAGATTAGGGAGGGTTTCCACTTAGCCACCCTGCAGAACAGGGGCATGTTCCTTGGCCCTGTAACTCCCGATCCAGAATGTCAGCCACCTCCCCAGCTGGCGTCGTCCCGGGAGTCCCCTCCGCCCCTCACCTGCCCTTCTCCCCGTGTCTCTGCCTTCGAGAGCCCAAGCCGCGGGCCCGCAGTGAGGAATGCCATTCTCCCTCTCCCCGGCACACTGAAGGTTTTGAAAGTTAAAGTATTACCGTCGGCTTTGTTGTTGCCTAACTACGACAGACAAATTGAGAACCAGTTGTCAAAATGTCAGTGCACAACAAATCAACATGCAGAACGAGTCTCAGTGCTCTGCGGTGTATAATTAAACAAAAAATCCCTTTTAGAAATTTCAGCAAGCGTTGGTTCCACTTTATATTTGTCTGTGTGATTAATAAAGGCAGCTAATTTTCAGACTTTAAAAACAGCTAGAAAATAGCTCCTAATTACATATTAGGTTCCTCGCGGCCCCCGCTGTGCTCCGCCGGCATTGGTGGGCCGAAGAATTTGGCAGAGTCTTAATTGCATTCTGAGCATCATCTAATTTTAGTTAAATGTAATGTAATCAGCAGCAGATGTCTGAAATAAAATATGAATTATGAATATGATGAAATTTCATTCTTGAATAAAAAAGTAATTTGCTATTTAGTTCATTAAAGTCATAGAGGTTTATTAGGAGCAGGTATATATGGCCCGATGAGGGTATATATTAAGTGATATCTGGGAGACAGAAACCCCAAAGGGATGGGAAACTTCATCCAGGAGAGTTCAGTTATGATTAATGACTGTGGGGGCTGGAGAGGCTCCTGGGGACCCTGAGTTTACCCAGGCGGAGAATTCCCTCGGGCTCTTTGAGGAAGGCCCTGAGTTTTGGGACAAGGGGACTTAGAGAGGAAAGCCCTGGGTGCTGCCTCTGAGCCCTGTCCCACCCCTGACACCCACCCCCACCTCCTTGCCGCTTCCAAGATGGGCACAGTGGAGAGCTGGCTCCTTGGACATTGCTCTATGCAGGACACTCACCTGGGCCTGGTAACACAGCATGAGGTGGTGATCAGCTTCTTACACACTGAGCAGAGATTGGGGCTCTGCCTCTCGCTGTGTGACCTCAGGCCAGAACCTCAGTTTCCCTTTCTATACAAGGGGACTAATCATAGTACCTATCAGACACTCTGAACAGTACCTGGAATGTGGCAAAGCCCTCATTTAGCGTTAGCTGCTGGAGTTGCTGTTATTAGCTGTAGAGGTCATATTTTAAATTAGTATTAAAATGCCTTCTTTTGTTTTCAGTGTGTGTGTGTGTGTATGTGTGTGTGTGTGTGATGGAATCTCACTCTGTTGCCCAGGCTGGAGTGCAGTGGCACGATCTTGACTCACTGCAACCTCTGCTTCCCGGGTTCCAGTTATTCTCCTGCCTCAGCCTCCCGAGTAGCTGGGATTACAGGTGTGAGCCACCACACCTGGCTAATTTTTGTATTTTTAGTAGAAATGGGTTTCACCATGTTGGTCAGGCTGGTTTGGGACTCCTGACCTCAGGTGATCCACCTGTCTCGGCCTCCCAAAGTGCTGGGATTACAGGCATGAGCCACCGCACCCGGCATGTTTTCATCTTTTTTGTTTGCTGTTTAGAGATAGGGTCTCACTCTGTCACCCAAGATGGAGTGCAGTGGTACCATCATAGCTCACTGCAGCCTCCCAACTTTGGGCTCAAGCAATCCTCCTGCCTCAGCCTCCCAAGTAACTGGAACTACAGGGAACACACTACCACACCTGGCTAATTTTGTATTTTTTATTGTTTTGTGGAGACAGGGTCTCACTATGTTGCCCAGGCTGGTCTTGAACTCCTGGCTTCAAGTGATCCTCCTGACTTGGCCTCCCAAAGTGCTGGGATTATAGGAGTAAGCCATGGCACCTGGTCTGTTTTGTCTTGTAAGCAGCCTGTGATGCAGATCATAAGTTCTAGTCTGTTTTTTTTAGCTGAGGCTGAGGGAGGTTAAATGATGTGTCTGCATTTGCACAGTGAATAATTGCCAAAGTCGAGATTTGACCCAGAACCGTCCTGCTCCCGGTGTTCCCTGCTACATCCAGAGCAGTGCCAGGACAGCTGGCGGGAGTCCTGGCTGAGGATTCTGGAGGGGGTGGCTCATCAGCCCCAGAAGGAGACAGAGAAGAGTGAGGGACAGGCGGGTAGGATCTGCCAGAAGATGCTCTGGTCAGGTCGGGGACAGAGGCTGCCTCTCCAACCTCCCACTTCACACCAACCAATGATTTCCTGCAATTATCTGGAAAAGATTAATTAGTAAAGTGCACCATATTGACTGAAGGCCGCCCCGGCGATCGATAACTTGGGAAAGTCTCCCAGGTGCCCGGAGAAAAAAACCGAACTGGAAAGTGGGGGAGGAGGCTCAGCTGTGGCGGGTCTGAGACTCATTTTGCAACCCTGGGGTTGTCCACTCGGCTCTCTGGGTCGGAGCCAGCTCTGCGTGACTCCCTCTTGGCTTCAAGCAAGACCTTTTTGCCTCTCTGAACCTGTTTCCCCACATGTAAAGTGGGGGGCTGGACTGACCCCTATCCAGGGATCTTCCTTCTACTGGAGGGAGTTCTGGGAGGAGAGCAGGCACTCTGGGGGTACCGGGGGCTGATGGGGTGGCTGCTGTGGAGGGAGCCCCCTTCTCTAGGGCTTGACTTTCCGCTGCTGATGTGGAAGACAGCTGGAGACCAAGGAAGGCTCAGGGATCCATGGTGGCTGCCATCTGAGGGTGAAAGAGAATGTCTGGTCTGAGGAAGACCAACGTCTGCTGGCTGTGGTTTCTGGCAGGGCAAAGAGTCAAGTGTGTGCATCATATGGGTTAAGATGATAAGCCAGGGAGATGGGGGAATAATAACTCCAAGTCCCCACTTCCCCAAGCATTGCCCTAAGGGTCTCCTTGCCTCTTTGAACCTCAGTATCCTTCTCTGTAAATAGTGCGGTCCTGTTGAGCTGCTGGGAGTCTCCGAAGGGTTGGTGTAAGCCCATGGCCCAGCCCGGTGCCTGCACAGAGCAGGTGCAGGGTCAACAGAAGCTGCTGTCACAGTGAGCTGCTATAGTCTCCCCCAAGCCCCAGTCAGTATCCCAGCAGGACATGGCATTCCGCTGGGATGGTACCAGCGAAGAGAGTTTAGTAAAGGGAGTTCTGTAAACAGAGTTGCAAACCAAACAGGGATGGTGAGACCCTCAGGGTCGGGAAACAGCAAGGACCCCCCTTCTCATTTCCAAGGTCTGATGGGGCAGAAACGGAGTTACCAGATCCCACAAGGAGCTGGAGCCATGGAGAGGGGTGCCACCAGGTGAGCAGGAGCCTTCGTCACAAAGGGACAGATTATTGCCAGGAATGCAGCACTTAAGCCAGCTGAGTTGGGCAGAGACACCCCAAACTCTCCCTCTGCCCGCTCGCAGCCTCCCATTGGATGATTCCACCTGAAACTTAGAGGACAAGTTGCCCCTGGATGCTGTCTATGGAGGTCAGCTTCCCAGGGTAAAGAGCCAGGCAGGGAACAGGAGAACGGACCAATGGTAAAAGGGAAAAGCCTACCGCAGCCCTTCTTCCCAGAAATTTGGAGAAGTGTTTTATGGGAGGAGTCTTCTGGGTGGCAGTGGGCAAGAGGGGGTCTTCACCAGGCAGAGACTTCACCCCATGTTGCAGACCCTGAGTCCCATGAGGCCTCACCTTGCCCATGAGAAGAATCTCACTTCACGCCCAGCACTCCTGAAACAGAGCTCCTTGGGAGTTGCAAGGATGTCAGACACGCCTGCGTTTGCCAATTTCCAGCTTATTTGCTTATGCCCTGGATGTAGCGGCTTCACCTCTCTGAGATGAAATGACACCGCATCAGCAGCGTCCCCAGCACGGTGCTTGATGTGTAGTGGGGGCTCACAAAGCACTCCCTCCCTCCCTTTTCCACCTTCTTTCTAATAAGCCACCCGTACCACCAGCCATTTGTCTAATAGTGATTGGGCTCCTGCCACGTGCCAGGCCTGCACCGGGCCCCGGCCCAAGCTGCTGCAGAACTGAGAATCATTTGTCCTGAAACAAACACTGTCTGAGCATCTCCTCCGAGCCAGACTCTGGGGACACAGCGGCCACAAGACAGCTCTGGCCCCTGCTCCTGTGAGGTCCACGGTGTCTCAGGGAAGCAGACTGGAAGCTGGAGTTTGGGTGTTTGGGGTTTTAATGGGGTGTTGGGAGGGCCTGGATGCCAGTCAGCAGCATCCATCAAGGAAAGAACCCCTCCAGTATTCTCAGCCCGACATCTGGGAAGGAGTCCTAGATGGGGTTCTCAGTGTGCAAGGCCCCAGCACACAAGTCCAAGTGGCCCTCAAATCCTGGGCCTGGAGGGGTCTGGGAGGGCTGGACCACTCAGGTACTTTCCCTCCACTCACCCCCAGGACCACCGCCCACCACCTCACCTCCCACCAGGGCCTGAGGGCGCTGGCCTGCTGCCCCCTGGCCACTCCCTGGCCCAGGCCAGCCGCCTGCCCCTGCTCTATTCATCAAGGGCATGACAACTGAAATTCATTTGAAGATGAAGAAAGTGCCCGCTAATCCGTTCTGCAAGACATTGATAGACTAGCAGCTCAGGGAGAATTGCACGGCAGTAATGAAATTAGGCTAAAACTGCTGGCGGATTGCAGATAATTGCCCTTGTCTGTCACTAGGAATAACATCTCCCAAATCCAACACAATGATTGTTCAAGTTGCAGGAATTTCTTTTCTTTTCCTTTTTTTTTTTTTTTTTAAAGGCAGGAGAGGCAAGGCCAATCCGGGTCTTGGAAGCTTTGCCTGGGCAGCAGCCTGGGGTGTGGGAAGTGGGCATCTGTATACTCACCACCTCCCCTGCCCAGCCTCAGCCAATAGGGATGGGGGTACAGGGCAGGAGGAGGAGGTCAGGACATTTTTCCCTGGATGCCCTCCACTCGCATATTCCAGCCAGTAAGGTCCTGGGTGGAAAGCAGAGAGGGAGCAGGGAATCTTGGGGAGTGGGGCCTAAGCAGTGACAGCTCTGGATTTGTTTTTGTTTTTGTTTTGAGACAGGGTGTCACTCTGTCACCCAGGCTGGAGTGCAGTGGTGCGATCATAGCTCCCAGCAGCCTCGAACTCCTGGAGCCAAAGCGGTCCTCCTGCCTCAGCCTCCCATGTGGCTGGGACTACAGACACATGCCACCAGACCGAATTGACAGCTCTGGATTTTTATGAGATTGAGTCTGGCTGGAAGAAGAGTCATAAAGTCCCACTTCCATTATGTTGAGGCAACATCCATTCCACACATAAGAGAATGGACTGAGGCAGGGCAGCTCAAGCCCCACTAAGCCACTCCCCAAGGCTGCTATGGGGTCTAGATTCTCAGAGAGGAAAGTTCTGAGAAGGGACTCTTTATGGACTCAGTGGTTTCCTAGGCTGTTGGCGTGATCAGCGCATAGCTGGCTGTAGTTAATGCTGCCTGAGTGAATGACGTCAGAGAGCATTCAATGTCAGCAACAGCACATTTGAATGTCAGCATGATGGGCTTGTCATGTGTTAGCATTATGGCATGTGTGCATGTCATCGGATGATGTCATAGAAGATTTGAATGTCAACATCGTGCTATGTTCCAATGTCAGCAGCCCAGAAAGCTTGACTGTCCTTCTCCTAGGTGGTTGGAGTGTCAACATCATGTTTTAGCACAGGCAGATGAGTGACTCAGAGAACGGGGAGCTGTAAGGAGTGCTAGGGATTGGTCCAAACTTCACTTGACAGATGAGGAAATGGAGGCCCAGAGAAGTTAAGTGATTTGCCCAAGGTCACACAGCAAGAAGGATCCTAAATGTAAGCTTCATCAGAGTCACAGTTTGGGCTAGGTCAGCCCTTGGAGAACTTGTAACCCTTTCTCTCCACCAGGTCCCTCTGGTCCCAGTCCCCCTGGGGTGCTGGTTCCTGGTCCTCAGTTCTTGGGAATATGCCCATGCTCTGAAACTGATTGCAGAAATTCCCAGAATCCTTTGGCCTGCTAACCATGGGTTAGTCAATTTCGCTCATCAGCCCCAGCCATGGAAGGAGTCACGCTTTCCCTATCCTCATTCCTTTTGATCAAAAGGAGTCTGTTGAGGGCTTCTTATGTCCAAGGAAGGGTGCTGAGAATGAGATGAGGCCATGAGGAAGATGGCAGAGTGGACTGGAGCCATAGAGGAGGGAGATGTGATCCCCATTGAGGGCTTATGTTTGGGAAGACTTCAGGAAGAAGTTGACTTTTGACGGGGGTTTTGAAGGAGCCGAAAGGTTTTCACCTGCAGCCTCAGCCAGAGTTGGAATTGGGAGAGGGGCTAGGTATGGTGATAGAAGACATTTGCCCCCAAAATGGGGAAGAGGCCCAGATAATGGGGGTAGAGGTGGTGGTACAGTACCCGATGATGTAGAGCCATTTATTATGGTCTTTCTTTTCATCAGATTTCATCGACAACCTCCAATACCCCTGGCAGCCCTGGAAGAATCAGTGATTGTCAAAGTGTGGTCCACAGACCTCTGCGGGTCCCCAAGACTCTTTCAGGGTTTCTGGGAGGTCAAAACTATTTTCATCATAACGCAAAGATGTCCTTTCATCAAAGTACTTGCCAGGCCTGACCCTACATAGCTTTGGAGATGTAGACACAATCGGGCACATTCAGGGTAGCACGGCTACAGACAATACAAAGATATTATTGGCCTTTTTCACCATGTTGACATTTGCACTCAGGGTGCAAAAGTCATGGGTGGCTACAACTGCTGGCTTCGTAGCATCGACCAGAGCAGTGGAACCACACTGGGAGAGAAATCATCTCTTTCTTCATCTTAAATACTCTTGGCGAAAAAGCCAGTTTCACTTAAGAATGCCCTTGATGAAAATTTAAAGGGTCTGGGCGTGGTGGCTCACACCTGTAATTCCAGCACTTTGGGAAGCTGAGGTGGGAGGATCACTTGAAGTCAGGAGTTCGAGACCAGCCTGGTCAACATGGTGAAACCTTGTCTCTACTAAAAACACAAAAATTAGCTGGGTGTGATGGCGGGCGCCTGTAGTCCCAGCTACCTGGGAGGCTGAGGCAGGAGAATCGCTTGAATCTGCAAGGCGGAGTTTGCAGTGAGCCGAGATCATGCTACTGCACTCCAGCCTGGCGATAGAGCAAGACCCTGTCTCAAAAAAAAAGAAAAAAATAAAATTTAAAGGTATTAATTTAAAAAATCTCAACCTTCGAACATACCACTTCTAAATATTCTGTGTGACAAAATGGGAAGTATGTACAACAAGAACCCTCTCTCCTGGCTCCGTCGTTGCTTGAGACAAGCACTGTGTGACTGGGTTGCAAGCTGCGCTAGCCACTCTTCATGGAACACCATTTGTACTTGAAAGAACAACCAACCAACAAACTATAGCCTTTCAGACTGGGACATTGGCAGATATTCTCTTAAAAATGAACAAAGTTGCCTGTCAACTGACAGTATTTGTTGCCAATGATAAAATTTGACTTGCAAGCAAAAATTAGAATTTTGGAGAACTTGTGTCTGCCACCGTGGGTTTGACAGCTTCCTACTTAAATACTTTCCCAGAGACTGGTGGTATATTAGTGAATGTGACTTTTTTGGATATTGTATTATGAAATGTGACATCATCTAGAAGAGATGCATAATTCAGTAAACCAGTATTTTTTCCAATGACCAATGCATCATGTTACAAAATGAATAAAAGACCCATTCAAAGTGCAAAGCAGACCAGTGGGTTTTAACAGAGTAGGAAGAGCTCATTGATGTGGTTTCAGATACCATATTGTAACAAACCATTGAGAAACTACCACTTGTGAAGATCTGGTTTAGTATCCAAGAAGGATATCCATAATTATCTGAGAAGGCTATTAAAATACTCTTTCCTTTTTGAGCCAAATATCTGTGTGAAGCCAGATATTCTTCCCACACTTAAACCAAAACATGTTGCAACAAGCTGAATGCAGAAGCACATATGAGAATCCAGCTGTGTTCTATTAAGCCAGTCATTACAGAGATTTGCAAAAATGTTAAACAATAAATGAATTCCCATTTTATGGGTGCTGAAACTGGGGTTTAGAAAGTGGCAGAGCTGCGCCTTGGATCAAATCCCTTTCTCTGCTGTGCCTCAGTCTCCCCATCCGGTCGCTGACCTAGAAGCTGATGAGCAAAGGTCTTCTCACATCTCCTGCCCAGGCATCAGTGCCAGGCTCTGGCCCCTTGGCCCTCTTCCCCACCTGCTGCCCAAGGTGGGCGGGGTCCAGGCCCTGGGAGGCTGGTGGCCAGCCTCACGTCCCCAGGCCTGGCAAGGAGATGACCAGGGTCGTTTGCAGTAATGAATCGTGGGCGGGTGGCGGCCGGGTGAAGGAGTGCGCCGGCCATGGCCCGTAATGCCTCACACGCCAGGTCTGGCACGGGTAATTTACTGCCACCGACAATAACATATTTCACTTCCCGTCGCCCCGATGAAGATTAGTTGTGTTTGAAAGTGGCTGAGTACACAGTCAATTCCGCTTAAACGTTTACAGTCAACTGAGCACAGATAATGCCCCCTCCGAACATGTGTCTGTGCCTCCTGCAGCTCGGGGAGGGGCTCAGAGCAGAGGAAGGGGGTCCCCGCCCCCAGGAAGGGACTGCAGCTGCTGCTGCACCAAGACCCAGGCTGTGTAGTGGGAGGGATTTGGGAGCTGGGGGCTGGGCTGAGATCTATAGCTTCCTTTGATGCTCCCCTCCCCCACCTCTTTTCAGATTGTCCTTTAAAATCATTCATTCAACAAACACTTTGCTAAGGACCTCTGTATAGCCTTTGGGTACAGGGAGAATTCAAAGCCATGATTATATTTGATTCTAGCGACATCCTAGGAGGCATATTTGCTCTCCAGTTTCCAAAAGAAGGGAAGTTAAGGCTCAGGGAGGCTCAATAGCTTTCCCGAGGTCACATAGCTGGTGCCATGCAGAGTCAGGATTTGAACCCAGGCCTGATGGGGTTTCTGAGTCTCATATTATTCCTAGTGGTCCTGATTGTACAAGTTTGAGCCCTGGCCTGGGCTCGATTGTCTGCCCTGTCCAACAATGGCCCCACAGCTGCTAGAGGAACTCTAGATTCATATTCCCTGTACACCTATATTTGGGTTGACCAGTAGACTCTGGTTTGGAATCCCTGGGTCAGGTAGGGGGTCCTATGGCAGGGCTGGGGTAATTTGAGCCTGAAGTCATTTAAGCCTGGACAGAGGAGGCCTGGAATTTTTCTTGTCAGGTGAAGGAGTTTGCTTCTGAGAAGCAGGCTTCTTTTCTTTTTTTTTCTTTTTCCTTTTTTCTTCTTTTCTTCTTTCTTTCTTTTCTTTTTTTTTTTTTTTTTTTTTTTTTTTTTTTTTTTGACAGGGTCTTACTCTATCACCTAGGCTGGAGTGCATTGAGGCAGTCATGGCTCACTGCAGCCTCAACCTCCTAGGCTCAGATGGTCCTCCCACCTCAGCCTCCCAAGTAGCTGGGACCACAGGTGCACACCATCATCCCCAGCTAATTTTTTTTTTCTTTTTGAGATGGAGTCTCACTCTGTTGCCCAGGTTGGAGTGCAGTGGTGCCATCTTGGCTCACTGCAACCTCCGCCTCCTGGGTTCAAGCCATTCTCCTGCCTCAGCCTCCCGAGTAGCTGGGACTACAGGCGCCCACCACCATGCCCAGCTAATTTTTGTATTTTTTGTAGAGACTGGGTTTCCCCATGTTGCCCAGGCTGGTCTGGAACTACTCCTGGACTCAAGCAATCTGCTTACATCAGCCTCCCAAAGTCCTCCCAGGTGTGAGCCACCACACCTGGCCAACAAACAGGCTTCTTTTTTTTTTTTTTTTTTTTTCCTGAGACAAAGTCTCATTCTGTTGCCTAGGCTGGAGTGCAGTGGCACCGTCTCAGCTCACCACAACCTCCGCCTCCCAGGTTCAAGTGATTCTTCTGCCTCAGCCTCCCGAGTAGCTGGGATTACAGGTACCCACCACTTACACCCGGCTAATTTTGTATATTTAGTAGAGATGGGGTTTCACCATGTTGGCCAGGATGGTCTCAAACTCCTGACCTCAAGTGATCCACCCACCTTGGCCTCCCAAAGTGCTTTGATTACAGGTGTGAGCCACCGCACCCAGCCCAAACAGGTTTCTTGATGAGGGTTGCCCAGTCCAGTCCTGGGGCCCAGCTCCCCACCAGACCCACCCCTGACACTTGCAGGGTGTAGAGTTGGTATGCATGGAGGCCCTGGCCCAGGCCACCCAGCCCTGTCTTCCCAGGGCTGCAGCCAGGACTGGAAAGACCTTGCTTACATATATGTAGATGCCAGCCCACCAGGCCCAGCTCCAGACACACCCACCCCCTGAAACGGCTGCCCCTTGGCCAAAAGGCCTACTCTTACTGGTGGCAGATTTGTCCTGGGAGCATGGACCTTGGGTGGGCTTAGGGAAGGGCCCCTCCGGGCCACAGAAGGGGGCTGAGGGCTGTTGGAGAAGGGGATTCCAGGATCTCAGCTTCTGGATTCGGTCAGGAGAGGGGCAGGCTCCCGGTGGGCACGTCCCCTGTGGGAGGGGGCTCAGCTGGTTCCTCTAAGTAGCAAGCAGGTAGTCCAGGTCCAAGGTGATGCCATCTCCAAGCTATCCTTGCTCATGGCCAGGGGGGTGCTGGGGAGGCCGAGTGGGTGATCTTGGGCCCCTCCATTCCACACCGCTCCCCATCCAAGGCCAGCCTCTGAAGTCCCTGAGGGGCTTCCATGCCGTGGTGACCTCGCCGGCACTGCCCGTCCAAGGCCTGCTATGGAGAAGCAGAGACCCGCTGTGCCTCACCCTGAGGCTGGGCCTTCCATCGCCAGAATCCCACTGCAAATGTCAGACTTTCATGTCTCACTGAAGCCCCGTTACCTGGCAGGTGGCCATTCTCTCAGGGAGGAGCTGTGACTCAGAGAAGGGAGGGTACACAAGGGGGAGGGAGGGGCCAGGGCCCAACTTCAAGTCTGCGTCCCCAGGGGAGGTCCCGGCCCTCTGCCCTGGACCTGTGGTGGGAGGGAGTGTGTGCGCGCACGTGTGTATGTGTGTGTATGTGCGTGTGCAGGTATATGTGTGTGTCTGTGTGTGTGTCTGTGCATGTGTGCATGTGTATGTGTGTGTGTGTGTGCATGTGAGTGTGTGGTCCTGGCCACACATGCACATGTGATAGGGTCCCACATTGTGTCACACTATGTCAGGGGCATCATGCCAGCAGATGCCGTGGGACACTGTCTACTGGGATGACACTGTACCAGACACAATGTGTCTATCCATGTCTGCGGACACTGCTGGGTGCCTCTCTTGTCTGTGATGCAGTTTATCTGTGGCGGTGGGACACTGTCCAGTTGACCCTGGCGGGTGGATGGGCATTGCTTACCTGTGTCTGTGCCACTGTCTGCTGCTGCTGTCCTGCAGACACTCTCTTCTTTATCTGTTTGGGACTCCGTGTGTATCTCTGTAACACTGTGGATGTGTCTGCAAGGAACGGTCCTGGTGACCCTGTGAGTGAATGGAGACACTGTCCCAGGACACTGTAAATCAGACTGTGTGTGACACTTCCCCTAGGAGCCTGGACAGTCAATGTGACACTATCTGTCTCGTGACATCATCCAGGTGGCCTGTGTGTGTCTCTGTGACACCAGCCAGATGGCCTTGCTGGATCCCTGTGGCACTCTCCCCTTGTGACTGTAACTGTGTGCCAAGGCTTGAGACACCCTGCTGGACACTGGCTGCTGGTGACTGCTGGACTCATCCTTGAGTCTCTGAGTCATCCAGGCCACTCCCCTCATCCACCCAGATCCTGAGAAGAGGACTTGCGGCACCAGAAGTCACCACAGAGACCTTAGTCCTCAGTGACCACAGACCAGGGTGCCCACTGCTGGACGGATCTGACACCCGTGGTCTTGTCCACCCTCCTGCCTCCCCACACGGGTGCATCTGTCACCCTAAGCCCTCTCTGTCCTCAGGGGCAGCAGTGGCAGGGCCTTTCGTCCTGGACTGGACCCCGCCCAGCCATTTCCAAATCTGGGAGCCTCTCCAGGGCTCCCAGGACACAGCACCTGTCCACCTATTGAGCCCCTAACAATGGGCCAAAACTGTTCAGACACTGGCGTGCAGTCAAGTCCCTGCCCTTGCCAAGTGCACCATGCTGTGATGTGCTCCGGCCAGGAGCACCCCTCACGAGACCACCCTTGGATGCAGAGCCCCATCCAGCCCCCGCCCACCACATACCTAAAGCTCCGCTGAAGCCTCATGTTCTGGAGGAAAAACAGCCTAGGACAGGAGTCTGTGAACCTGGCTGATGACTCCTTTGCTGTGTGACCCTTAGATATCTTGCTGAACTTCTCTGGGCTAAGACCTGAGATGGCCTAAGGAAGGGCTTTGATGGTTGGGAAGTGCAGTAGAAAAAGCAGAATGCCCTGCACTGGCACAGACTCCTTGTGCCCAGAGGCCGCTGTTTCTCTTAGAACAGCCTCTGAGTCAAGTGCTGTACATGCCTTGTCTCCTCCGAGCCAAGCCCTCTTTGATTTCCACTTTGCAGATGCGGAAATAGGTTCAGAGAGGGCAAATGGCTTGCGTGGAGGCCCCACAGATGACAGAGCTAGGACCAAACCCATACTCAGAATAACCTCTAAGCTCCCAACTGTGGTCTCCAATATGGAGGAGGCATGGCAGAAATTATCTTCCCCTATTACAGATGGGGGAACTGAGGCTTGGAGAGGGGATGTGATGTTTGGGGGTTTCTGAACTCCCCAACCAGTGCTCCCCCACCCCTCCCTAATCCCTCTACCATCCTGAGTGCAACGCACAATGATTAGGGTGAGGGGAGGGTTGGGCAGGAGGAGAGAGCCTGTTGGGGACAAAGGATCCCTGTGGCCACACAATGGTGACAATCAAAGCCAGATGACAGACACTGGGCTCAGGAGCAGCTTGGAAACCACCTGCAGCTTCCTCCAGACAATGGGGTGCCTGTGTTCCTGGGAGGGGCACAATAGTCCCCTGTGTTTGGGGGCCTGCCTCTCTCTGCACCACTCTGGGGGCAGGAGACGGTCATGGCAGCCTCGCCTAGGAGCCAGGCGGGAGGGGCTGGGTAAGCCCCCACATGGTGGAGGCAGGAAAGGGGGAACAGGCAGCCCACCCGCTTGGTATGGTTTGGAAGATCTCTCTTCTCTGACCCAAACACCTCACCAACAACAGCCTGTCACCATGCCTAGAAGTGTGCAACTAGCTCTCCAGTCCCTTGCCTTTGGAGAATCAATTTACACATCTCAGAGCCTCAGTTTCTTCATCTGTAAAATGGAACCGATAGACCTTAGTTGGCAGAAGTGCCATGAAAATTCAATGAGAGAGGCACATTGAGTGACACACAGTAATGGCTTGATAGTAATGGCTTGAGATGAGTTAGTTCCTTTTCAGGATGGATGGATGGATGGACAGAATAGATGAGTGGAAGGATGGGTATGAGGTGAGGGCCTGGGTAGCAACTGGAAGGATGAATGACAGATGGAATAATGGCTGGGGTGATCAGGGAAGGCTTCCAGGAGGAGGCAGACAGGCAGAGAGGAGGGTACTCCAATTCCCTAGCTCCTGGCCTGGATCCTCACACAGAGCAGGTGCTCAGATAACCTTTCTTTTTTTTTTTTTTTGAACACTCTGTCACCCAGGCTGGAGTGCAGGGGCACGATCTCGGCTCACTGCAACTTCCGCCTCCCAGGTTCAAATGACTCTCCTGTGTCAGCCTCCCAAATAGCTGGGACCACAGGTATGCACCACCACTTCTGGCTAATTTTTATATTTTTAGTAGGGACGGGGTTTCACCATGTTAGCCAGGCTGGTCTCGAACTCCTGACCTCAAGTGATCCACCCGCCTCAGCCTCCCAAAGTGCTGGGATTACAGGTGTGAGCCACTGCGCCCGGCCCAGAGAACACTTGTTGAGTGAATGTGTGATGTGCTGCCAACAGGGCCCCTCTCCTTGGATCCCAGGTCTGTGCTGATCAGGCCCTGGGGTTTGTCTGTCCCTCACCAAGGCCCTTCCAGGGGACAGGACAAGGACTCCAGTCCCTCTCTGTGCTGGGGAGAGGTGGCAAAGGCACGAGACTTGGCATCACGTGGTCCCAGCTCCAAGTTCCAGCTCCACCTCTTCCTGGCTGTGTGACTTTGGGCCAGTCCCTTTCCCTCTCTGAGCCTCAGCTGCTGCTTCTCTGTAAACTCGGTGTATCATCCTGACCTCACCCTGGTGTCATGGGCAGCGAGAGGTGATAGAGATGGGTGTCTCCAGTGCACAGCAGGTTCACAGTCTGGCTGCAGCGCAATGGCCGTGAAGGGCTCAGGGCCCAGAGTCAAGACCTGAGTCATGGCCTCTGGAATCCTAACATCCCCCTAACTTCTGTCCTCCAGCCCCTGAACCTTGAAGGGGCCGATGGGACATTTCATAAATTAAAGAGACCGAGCAAGAGACTCTCGAACCACAGCCGCCTCTTAATGGAATTACTGAAAAGGGCTTTTTAATTAAAAATAAGAAGTTTGGGACAGGTTCATATCCATAATTCAGGACCCTGGCACTGCAACCTCCCGTGATTTCATTTCCCTATATTTATGTCTCTCTCTCGCAGTGATCTATGTTGTTAAAATCCTGCATGAAAAATGGGCTCAGCTTTTCAGGTGGAGTTGTAAATATTTACCCTTCCTAATGCAGGTCCCCCCACCTCTGTCTCAGGAAGCTTAGGGGCTTTTAAATGCAGCTTAAGCATCCCAGAGATGTCTCATTAAAATTTAGTCTTGCTTTTCCTTCTGCTGTGTTTAGCACCTACAGGGCAAGGGAGAGTGGCTGGGAGGGGGCCAGGGAGGTGATGGGGGTCGGGTCAGGGGACCCTAGCTAGGTGGGCCTGGAGACCCCTGCACAATCTCCAGAGCCCCAGCCCAGAGAAGAGCCTACAGGGCAGGGGAAGTGCCCGGAGCTGGCTCTTCCTCAGGGAAGGTCATGTCTGCAGTGTTGGCTGTGCTGGCCATGGGCTGTTCCATGTCGCCCCCTTTCAGCCCCCACCTCACAGAGCCTGGGGGGCTTCCTGAGTCACTCCCTTCCCTCCCTCCCTCTCTTTCTCTCTTTCTTTTTCTTTCTTTCTTTCTCTTTCCCCTTTTTCTTTCTTTTCTGTTTCTCTCTCTACCCTCTTTCTTTTCTTTCTCTTTCTTTTTTTCTTTCCTTCTTTCGTTCCTTCCCTTTCTCTTTCTTTTCTTTCTTTCTTTCTTTTTTCTTCCTTCCTTTTCTTTCTTTCTTTCTCTTTCTTTCTTTCTTTCTTTCCTTCCTTCCTTCCTTCCTTCCTTTTCTTTCTTTGTCTCTCTCTCTCTCTCTCTCTCTCCAAGGTCTTGCCCTGTCTCCCAGGCTGGAGTGCAGTGGCACAAACACAACTTACTGCAGCCTCTATCTCCTAGGTTCAAGTGATCCTCCCACCTCAGCCTCCCAAGTAGCTGAGACTACAGGTGCCCACCACCACAGCTCGCTAACTTTTTAAAAATTTATTCGTAGATACAGGGGGTCTTGCTATGTAGCCCAGGCTGTTCTCAAACTCTTGGCCTCAAGCCATCCTCCCACTTCTGCCTCCCACCTTCCCCCTTTCCTTCCTCTGAATTTGCCACACTCTCATGAGCCTCCAGGCCTTCATACCTGCATGGAATACTGGAATAGTTTTCTGCCCTGAGTCACTTTACTTCTCCTTAGTTCCTTCGAGTCTCTGTCTGCACATCTGTTTCTTGGGAGAATGTCCAGGCCTTGGGCTGGGTTAGGGGCCCCTCCCTACATGCTTGCCTTGATAGTGGCAATGTCACAAGCAGCTGTCGTTTCCATCTTGCCACCGCCCCCATCTATTGGCTTCCTGGAGATGGGGAGTGTTTCTTGCTCCCCACCATGTCCCCAGCACCGGCACAGGGTCTGGAAAGTCATAAGCCCTCAGCAAGGGGACATTCAATGAGGGTTGCACGACAGAGGAGAGTCAGGGATTTGCCCAGAGGGTCCTGGGTGACAGCTTCCCTAAACTGCTTTCCGGGCTGTGCCACGTGGCCCTGCCCAGCTCTGGTGGGAGATTCTGAAGGTCTGGGGTGGCCCCCAGCTCGGTTTTGCCCTGACCACAGGTTCAGGGCATGAATCACAGACACACGGGGCAGGGGTCTACTCACAAGGTTTTTGTACACACTGTTGGGTAGACAGTGCAACAGCTTTAGTGAGGTGTAATTTACATACTGCAGAAGGCACACACTGGAAGTGCATCATTCAATGGTTGTCTGGATATTCACAGAGTTTGCAACTAGCACACAATCAATTTTAGTACATTTTCATCATTTCTCTCAAAAGGAAACTCCCTCATTAATAGTCACACACACACACACACACACACACACACACACACACACACACACGATCCATGGCAACCACTAACCTTTCTGTCTCTCTGGATTTACCTATTCTTGGCATTTCATATAAATGAAACTATGTAACATGTGGTCATTTATGATGGGTTTCTTTCACCAAACATGCTGTTTTCAAAGATCATCCATGTCTTCACATGTATCAGAATTTCATGCCTTTTTAACAGCTGAGTAATATTCCATTGTATGGATAGACCACATTTGATTTATCCAGCCCTCAGTTGATGGACATATGGGTTGTTTCTACTTTTTAGCTATTATGAATAATGTTGTTATGAGCATTTGTGTACAAGTCTTGATGTGGATGCATCAAGTCTTCATTTCTCTTGAGTAGATAGTGGAGAGTAGAATTGCTGGGTCTTGTGCTTGGGTTTTTTTTTTGTTTGTTTGTTTTTTAAGATGGGGTCTCACTGTGTTGCTGGAGTGCAGTGCCTACTCACAGGCACAATCATAGCTCACTGCAGCCCCGAACTCCTGGGCTCAGGTGATCCTCCCGCCTCAGCCTCCTGAGTATGCTTGGGACTACAAGTGCACCTTGGCAGGTGTACTTACTTGTATACTTGGGACTACAGGTACACACCCAGCCTTGCTGGGGTTTTGTGATGGCATTTTGGCACTCTGCAGCTTTCTGGCAGCCTCCTGGGTGGTGAGGGAAGGGCCGTGCTGACAGCTGGGAGTGGCAAGAGGGGAATATACAGAGGATAGGAGAGCATTTATCAGCCATGACACCTGGGTAAGTCCCTCCATCTCTGAGCCTTGGCTTCCCCACCCGCCATGCAGGGATAATCGGTGTGCCTCCTGGAGTTGCCGGGGGCCATATGAAATGACAAGTCAGAGTGACAAGCCTCGGTAGCCACTCCCCTTCACCAGGTGTGGGACGGGCCCTGGGAACGCTGCATCAGCTGACAAGCGCTGCTGTTCCTGCCCCTCTTCCCGGGCTGGGTGCTGTCAATCAGCTCCCACACACTTATCTGGGGTCATGGCCCCCTAGTTCTGCCCGTCCTGTGGGTGCTGAGTGAATGTCTCCTCTGCGCAGAGGTGTCCTTGCTCATTTTCCAGCTGATGGAGCCAATTAGTAGTGTCAGGGGGTTCTTCTCACCTGTGATTCCATTATAACAGCCAGAAGGGAAGATGCTACTCCAAGGAGATCATTAAAAAGTCTAAATTATCAGGTACCCAACGCAGCCTCTCCTCTCACTTGCCCAGAGACAGCAGCAAGGGCAGTGGGGGGTTTCCATGGGGTGGGCGGTAGTCAGAGATCAGGGAAGCCCCCGGGCTTGGCTTGAGTGGAGCAGGGCCCCTCCTCCCCCATCCCCAGGCGCTGGCTGCCAGGCATCAGGTGCCCCTGTCCTCTGTGCTGTGGGCCAGTAGAGAGGGGAGGGGACCCAAGGCCTCTCCTATTCCCGAGTGCTTGACTTTCCCTGCCCCAGTTCACACAATCCTCACAAAGGCAGCCCCGGTGATTGTAGAGCCTCAGTTCCCCTGGGTCTGCAAGACACAGAGCCTGTGCTTTGTCAGCCTCAGTGACAGGTCATTGCTGTTATTGT